>NW_027423094.1:0-50172 GCF_048934315.1 Petromyzon marinus
GCGGTCCCGGGCGGTCCGGGGCGGTCCCGGGCGGTCCTGGGCGGTCCCAGGCGGTCCGGGGCGGTCCCGGGCGGTCCGGGGCGGTCCCGGGCGGTTCCCGGGCGGGTTCCCGGGCGGTCCCGGGCGGTCCCGGGCAGTCCTGGGCGGTCCCGGGCGGTCCCGGGCGGTCCCGGGTGGTCCCGGGCGGTCCGGGGCGGTCCCGGACGGTCCGGGGCGGTCCCGGGCGGTCCGGGGCGGTCCCGGACGGTCCGGGGCAATCCGGGGTGGTCCGGGGCGGTCCGGGGCGGTCCCGGGTGGTCCCGGGCAGTCCCGGGCGATCCCGGGCGGTCCAGAGCGGTCCCGGGCGGTCCCGGGCGGTCCCGGGCGGTCCCGGGCGGTCCGGAGCGGTCTTGGGCGGTCCCAGGCGGTCCCGGGCGGTTCGGGGCGGTCCTGGGCGGTCCGGGGCGGTCCCGGGCGGTCCGGGGCGGTCCCGGGCGGTCCGGGGCGGTCCCGGGCGGTCCCGGGCTGTCCCGGGCCGTCCCGGGCGTTCCCGGGCAGTCCCGGGCGGTCCCGGGCGGTCCCGGGCGCTCCCAGGCGGTCCCCGGCGGTCCCGGGCGGTCCCGGGCGGTCCCGGGCGGTCCCGGGCGGTCTCGCGCGGTTTGGGCGGTCCCGGGCGGTCCCGGGCGGTCCTGGGCGGTCCCGGGCGGTCCGGGGCGGTCCCGGGCGGTCCCGGGCGGTCCGGGGCGGTCCCGGGCGGTCCCGGGCGGTCCCGGGCGGTCCCGGGCAGTCCCGGGCGGTCCCGGGCGGTCGTGGTCGGTCCCGGGTGGTCCGGGGCGGTCCGGGGCGGTCTCGGGCGGTCCCGGGCGGTCCCGGCGGTCCAGGGCGGTCCCGGGCGGTCCCAGGCGGTCCCGGGCGGTCCCGGGCGGTCCGGGGCGGTCCCGGGTGGTCCCGGGCGGTCCCGGGCGGTCCCGGGCGGTCCAGGGCGGTCCCGGGCGGTCCCGGGCGGTCCCGGGCGGTCCCGGGCGGTCCCGGGCGGTCCCGGGCGGTCCGAGGCGGTCCCAGGCGGTCCGGGGCGGTCCCGGGCGGTCCGGGGCGGTCCCGGGCGGTCCGGGGCGGTCCCGGGCGGTCCGGGGCGGTCCCGGACGGTCCGGGGCAATCCGGGGTGGTCCGGGGCGGTCTGGAGCGGTCCTGGGCGGTCCCGGGCAGTCCCGGGCGGTCCCGGGCGGTCCAGAGCTGTCCCGGGCGGTCCCGGGCGGTCCCGGGCGGTCCTGGGCGATCTCGGGCGGTCCCGGGCGGTCCGGAGCGGTCTTGGGCGGTCCCGGGCGGTCCCGGGCGGTCCAGGGCGGTCCTGGGCGGTCTGGGGCGGTCCCGGGCGGTCCGGGGCGGTCCCGGGCGGTCCTGGGCGGTCCCAGGCGGTCCGGGGCGGTCCCGGGCGGTCCGGGGCGGTCCCGGGCGGTTCCCGGGCGGGTTCCCGGGCGGTCCCGGGCGGTCCCGGGCAGTCCTGGGCGGTCCCGGGCGGTCCCGGGCGGTCCCGGGTGGTCCCGGGCGGTCCGGGGCGGTCCCGGACGGTCCGGGGCGGTCCCGGGCGGTCCGGGGCGGTCCCGGACGGTCCGGGGCAATCCGGGGTGGTCCGGGGCGGTCCGGGGCGGTCCCGGGTGGTCCCGGGCAGTCCCGGGCGGTCCCGGGCGGTCCGGGGCGGTCCCCGGGCGGTCCGGGGCGGTCCCGGGCGGTCCGGGGCGGTCCCGGGCGGTCCCGGGCTGTCCCGGGCCGTCCCGGGCGTTCCCGGGCAGTCCCGGGCGGTCCCGGGCGGTCCCGGGCGCTCCCAGGCGGTCCCCGGCGGTCCCGGGCGGTCCCGGGCGGTCCCGGGCGGTCCGGGCGGTCTCGCGCGGTTTGGGCGGTCCCGGGCGGTCCCGGGCGGTCCTGGGCGGTCCCGGGCGGTCCGGGGCGGTCCCGGGCGGTCCCGGGCGGTCCGGGGCGGTCCCGGGCGGTCCCGGGCGGTCCCGGGCGGTCCCGGGCAGTCCCGGGCGGTCCCGGGCGGTCGTGGTCGGTCCCGGGTGGTCCGGGGCGGTCCGGGGCGGTCTCGGGCGGTCCCGGGCGGTCCCGGCGGTCCAGGGCGGTCCCGGGCGGTCCCAGGCGGTCCCGGGCGGTCCCGGGCGGTCCGGGGCGGTCCCGGGTGGTCCCGGGCGGTCCCGGGCGGTCCCGGGCGGTCCAGGGCGGTCCCGGGCGGTCCCGGGCGGTCCCGGGCGGTCCCGGGCGGTCCGGGGCGGTCCCGGGCGGTCCGGGGCGGTCTCGGGCGGTCCGGGGCGGTCCCGGGCGGTCCGGGGCGGTCCCGGACGGTCTGGGGCAATCCGGGGTGGTCTGGGGCGGTCCGGGGCGGTCCCGGGCGGTCCTGGGCAGTCCCGGGCGGTCCCGGGCGGTCCAGAGCGGTCCCGGGCGGTCCCGGGCGGTCCCAGGCGGTCCCCGGCGGTCCCGGGCGGTCCGAGGCGGTCCCAGGCGGTCCTGGGCGGTCCCGGGCAGTCCGGGGCGGTCCCGGGCGGTCCGGGGCGGTCCCGAGCGGTCCGGGGCGGTTCCGGGCGGTCCGGGGCGGTCCCGGGCGGTCCGGGGCGGTCCCGGGCGGTCCGGGGCGGTCCAGGGCAGTCCGGGGCGGTCCCGGGCGGTCCCGGGCGGTCCCGGGCGGTCCCTGGCGGTCCTGGGCGGTCCCGGGCGGTCCCGGGGCGGTCCAGGGCGGTCCGGGGCGGTCCCGGGCGGTCCGGGGCGGTCCCGGGCGGTCCGGGGCGGTCCCGGGCGGTCCGGGGCGGTCCCGGGCGGTCCGGGGCGGTCCCGGACGGTCTGGGGCAATCCGGGGTGGTCTGGGCGGTCCGGGGCGGTCCCGGGCGGTCCTGGGCAGTCCCGGGCGGTCCCGGGCGGTCCAGAGCGGTCCCGGGCGGTCCCGGGCGGTCCCGGGCGGTCCCCGGCGGTCCCGGGCGGTCCGAGGCGGTCCCAGGCGGTCCGGGGCGGTCCCGGGCGGTCCGGGGCGGTCCCGGGCGGTCCGGGGCGGTCCCGGGCGGTCCGGGGCGGTCCCGGGCGGTCCCGGGCTGTCCCGGGCGGTCCCGGGCGTTCCCGGGTGGTCCCGGGCGGTCTCGGGCGGTTTGGGCGGTCCGGGGCGGTCCCGGGCGGTCCGGGGCGGTCCCGGGCGGTCCGGGGCGGTCCCGGGCGGTCCCGGGCGGTCCCGGGCGGTCCGGGGCGGTCCTGGGCGGTCCGGGGCGGTCCCGGGCGGTCCCGGGCTGTCCCGGGCGGTCCCGGGCGTTCCCGGGCAGGCCCGGGCGGTCCCGGGTGGTCCCGGGCGCTCCCAGGCGGTCCCCGGCGGTCCCGGGCGGTCCCGGGCGGTCCCGGGGGGCGGTCCCGGGCGGTCCCGGGCTGTCCCGGGCGTCTCGGGCGGTTTGGGCGGGTCCCGGGCGGTCCCGGGCGGTCCTGGGCGGTCCCGGGCGGTCCGGGGCGGTCCCGGGCAATCCCGGGCGGTCCGGGCGGTCCCGGACGGTCCCGGGCGGCCCCGGGCGGTCCCGGGCGGTCCCGGGCAGTCCCGGGCGGTCCCGGGCGCTCGTGGTCGGTCCCGGGTGGTCCGGGGGCGGTCCGGGGCGGTCTCGGGCGGTCCCGGGCGGTCCCGGCGGTCCAGGGCGGTCCGGGGCGGTCCCGGGCGGTCCCGGGCGGTCCCGGGCGGTCCCGGGCGGTCCCGGGCGGTCCGGGCGGTCCCGGGCGGTCCGGGCGGTCCCGGGCGTCCGGGGCGGTCCAGGGCGGTCCGGGGCGGTCCCGGGCGGTCCGGGCGGTCCGGGCGGTCCCTGGCGGTCCCGGGTGGTCCCGGCGGTCCGGGGCGGTCCAGGGCGGTCCGGGGCGGTCCCGGGCGGTCCGGGGCGGTCCCGGCCGGTCCGGGGCGGTCCCCGGGCGGTCCGGGGCGGTCCCGGGCGGTCCGGGCGGTCCCGGGCGGTCTGAGGCGGTCCCGGGCGGTCCGGGGCGGTCCCGGGCGGTCCGGGGCGGTCCCGGACGGTCCGGGGCAATCCGGGGTGGTCCGGGGCGGTCCGGGGCGGTCCCGGGCGGTCCCGGGCAGTCCCGGGCGGTCCCGGGCGTCCAGAGCGGTCCCGGGCGGTCCTGGGCGGTCCGGGCGGTCCCGGGCGGTCCCGGGCTTTCCCGGGCAGTCCGGAGCGGTCTTGGGCGGTCCCAGCCGGTCCCGGGCGGTCCGGGGTGGTCCTGGGCAGTCTGGGGCGGTGCCGGGCGGTCCGGGGCGGTCCCGGGCGGTCCGGGGCGGTCCCGGGCGGTCCCGGGCGGTCCCGGGCGGTCCCGGCGGTCCCGGGCGGTCCCGGGCGGTCCGGGGCGGTCCCGGGCGGTCCGGGGCAGTCCCGGGCGGTCCCGGGCGGGTTCCCGGGCGGTCCCGGGCGGTCCGGGCAGTCCCGGGCGGTCCCGGGCGGTCCCGGGCGGTACCGGGCGGTCCCGGGCGGTCCCGGGCGGGTTCCCGGGCGGTCCCGGGCGGTCCCGGGCAGTCCCGGGCGGTCCCGGGCGGGTTCCCGGGCGGTCCCGGGCGGTCCCGGGCAGTCCCGGGCGGTCCGGGCGGTCCCGGGCGGTACCGGGCGGTCCCGGGCGGTCCCGGGCGGTCCCGGGCGGTCCCGGGCAGTCCGGGGCGGTCCAGGGCGGTCCGGGGCGGTCCCGGGCGGTCCGGGCGGCCCCGGGCGGTCCCGGGCGGTCCCGGGCAGTCCCGGGCGATCCCGGGCGCTCGGTGGTCGGTCCCGGGTGGTCCGGGGCGGTCCGGGCGGTCTCGGGCGGTCCCGGGCGGTCCCGGCGGTCCAGGGCGGTCCCGGGCGGTCCCAGGCGGTCCCCGGGCGGTCCCGGGCGGTCCGGGGCGGTCCCGGGCGGTCCCGGGCGGTCCCGGGCGGTCCCGGGCGGTCCCGGGCGGTCCCGGGCGGTCCCGGGCGGTCCGGGGCGGTCCCGGGCGGTCCGGGGCGGTCCAGGGCGGTCCGGGGCGGTCCCGGGCGGTCCCGGGCGGTCCCGGGCGGTCCCTGGCGGTCCCGGGTGGTCCCGGGCGGTCTTGGGCGGTCCAGGGCGGTCCGGGGCGGTCCCGGGCGGTCCGGGGCGGTCCCGGGCGGTCCGGGGCGGTCCCCGGGCGGTCCGGGCGGTCCCGGGCGGTCCGGGGCGGTCCCGGACGGTCTGGGGCAATCCGGGTGGTCTGGGGCGGTCCGGGGCGGTCCCGGGCGGTCCTGGGCAGTCCCGGGCGGTCTCGGGCGGTCCAGAGCGGTCCCGGCGGTCCCGGGCGGTCCCGGGCGGTCCCCCGGCGGTCCCGGGCGGTCCGAGGCGGTCCCAGGCGGTCCGGGGCGGTCCCGGGCGGTCCGGGGCGGTCCTGGGCGGTCCGGGCGGTCCCGGGCGGTCCGGGGCGGTCCCGGGCGGTCCGGGGCGGTCCCGGGCGGTCCGGGGCGGTCCCGGGCGGTCCCGGGCGGTCCCGGGCGGTCCGGGGCGGTCCTGGGCGGTCCGGGGCGGTCCCGGGCGGTCCGGGCGGTCCCGGGCGGTCCGGGGCGGTCCCGGGCGGTCCCGGCTGTCCCGGGCGGTCCCGGGCGTTCCCGGGCAGGCCCGGGCGGTCCCGGGTGGTCCCGGGCGCTCCCAGGCGGTCCCCGGCGGTCCCGGGCGGTCCCGGGCGGTCCCGGGCGGTCCCGGGCGGTCTCGGGCGGTTTGGGCGGTCCCGGGCGGTCCCGGGCGGTCCTGGGCGGTCCCGGGCGGTCCGGGGCGGTCCCCGGGCAATCCGGGCGGTCCGGGGCGGTCCGGGCGGTCCCGGGCGGCCCCGGGCGGTCCGGGCGGTCCCGGGCAGTCCCGGGCGGTCCCGGGCGCTCGTGGTCGGTCCCGGGTGGTCCGGGCGGTCCGGGGCGGTCTCGGGCAGTCCGGGCGGTCCCGGCGGTCCAGGGCGGTCCGGGGCGGTCCCGGGCGGTCCCGGGCGGTCCCGGGCGGTCCCGGGCGGTCCGGGCGGTCCCGCGGTCCCGGGCGGTCCGGGGCGGTCCCGGGCGGTCCGGGGCGGTCCAGGGCGGTCCGGGGCGGTCCCGGGCGGTCCCGGGCGGTCCCGGGCGGTCCCTGGCGGTCCCGGGTGGTCCCGGGCGGTCCGGGGCGGTCCAGGGCGGTCCGGGGCGGTCCCGGGCGGTCCGGGGCGGTCCCGGCCGGTCCGGGGCGGTCCCGGGCGGTCCGGGGCGGTCCCGGGCGGTCCGGGGCGGTCCCGGACGGTCTGGGGCAATCCGGGGTGGTCTGGGGGCGGTCCGGGGCGGTCCCGGGCGGTCCTGGGCAGTCCCGGGCCGGTCTCGGGCGGTCCAGAGCGGTCCCGGGCAGTCCCGGGCGGTCCCGGGCGGTCCCTGGCGGTCCCGGGCGGTCCGAGGCGGTCCCAGGCGGTCCGGGGCGGTCCCGGGCGGTCCGGGGCGGTCCCGGGCGGTCCGGGGCGGTCCCGGGCGTCCGGGGCGGTCCCGGGCGGTCCGGGCGGTCCCGGACGGTCCGGGGCAATCCGGGGTGGTCCGGGGCGGTCCGGGGCGGTCCCGGGCGGTCCCGGGCAGTCCCGGGCGGTCCCGGGCGGTCCAGAGCGGTCCCGGGCGGTCCTGGGCGGTCCCGGGCGGTCCCGGGCGGTCCCGGGCTTTCCCGGGCGGTCCGGAGCGGTCTTGGGCGGTCCCAGCCGGTCCCGGGCGGTCCGGGGTGGTCCTGGGCAGTCTGGGGCGGTGCCGGGCGGTCCGGGGCGGTCCCGGGCGGTCCCGGGGCGGTCCCGGGCGGTCCCGGGCGGTCCCGGGCGGTCCCGGGCGGTCCCGGGCGGTCCCGGGCGGTCCGGGGCGGTCCCGGGCGGTACGGGGCAGTCCCCGGGCGGTCCCGGGCGGGTTCCCGGGCGGTCCCGGGCGGTCCCGGGCAGTCCCGGGCGGTACCGGGCGGTCCCGGGCGGTACCGGGCGGTCCCGGGCGGTCCCGGGCGGGTTCCCGGGCGGTCCCGGGCGGTCCCGGGCAGTCCCGGGCGGTCCCGGGCGGGTTCCCGGGCGGTCCCGGGCGGTCCCGGGCAGTCCCGGGCGGTCCCGGGCGGTCCCGGGCGGTACCGGGCGGTCCCGGGCGGTCCCGGGCGGTCCCGGGCGGTCCCGGGCAGTCCGGGGCGGTCCAGGGCGGTCCGGGGCGGTCCCGGGCGGTCCGGGGCGGTCCCGGGCGGTCCGGGGCGGTCCCGGGCGGTCCGGGGCGGTCCCGGGCGGTCCGGGGCAATCCGGGGTGGTCCGGGGCGGTCCGGGGCGGTCCCGGGCGGTCCCGGGCAGTCCCGGGCGGTCCCGGGCGGTCCAGAGCGGTCCCGGGCGGTCCCGGGCGGTCCCGGGTGGTCCCGGGCAGTCCGGGCGGTCCGAGGCGGTCCCAGGCGGTCCGGGGCGGTCCCGGGCGGTCCGGGGCGGTCCCGGGCGGTCCGGGGCGGTCCCGGGCGGTCCGGGGCGGTCCCGGGCGGTCCGGGGCAGTCCCGGACGGTCCGGGAAATCCGGGGTGGTCCGGGGCGGTCCGGGGCGGTCCTGGGCGGTCCGGGGCGGTCCTGGGCAGTCCGGGGCGGTGCCGGGCGGTCCGGGGCGGGTTCCGGGCGGTCCCGGGCGGTCCCGGGCAGTCCGGGCGGTCCCGGGCGGTCCCGGGCGGTCCCGGGCGGTCCCGGGCGGTCCCGGGCGGTCCCGGGCGGTCCTGGGCGGTCCGGGGCGGTCCAGGGCGGTCCGGGGCGGTCCCGGGCGGTCCCGGGGCAGTCCCGGGCGGTCCGGGGCGGTCCCGGGCGGTCCGGGGCGGTCCCGGGCGGTCCGGGGCGGTCCCGGACGGTCCGGGCAATCCGGGGTGGTCCGGGGCGGTCCGGGGCGGTCCCGGGCGGTCCCGGGCAGTCCCGGGCGGTCCCGGGCGGTCCAGAGCGGTCCCGGGCGGTCCCGGGCGGTCCCGGGCGGTCCCGGGCGGTCCCGGGCGGTCCGAGGCGGTCCCAGGCGGTCCGGGGCGGTCCCGGGCGGTCCGGGGCGGTCCCGGGCGGTCCAGGGCGGTCCCGGGCGGTCCGGGGCGGTCCCGGGCGGTCCGGGGCGGTCCAAGACGGTCCGGGGCAATCCGGGGTGGTCCGGGGCGGTCTGGAGCGGTCCTGGGCGGTCCCGGGCGGTCCAGAGCGGTCCCGGGCGGTCCCGGGCGGTCCCGGGCGGTCCTGGGCGATCCCGGGCGGTCCCGGGCGGTCCGGAGCGGTCTTGGGCGGTCCCGGGCGGTCCCGGGCGGTCCGGGGCGGTCCTGGGAGGTCCGGGGCGGTCCCGGGCGGTCCGGGGCGGTCCCGGGCGGTCCGGGGTGGTCCCGGGCGGTCCCGGGCGGTCCCGGGCGGTCCCGGGCGGTCCCGGGCGGTCCCGGGCGGTCCGGGGCAGTCCCGGGCGGTCCGGGGCGGTCCCGGGCGGTCCCGGGCGGGTTCCCGGGCGGTCCCGGGCGGTCCCAGGCAGTCCCGGGCGGTCCCGGGCGGTCCCGGGCGGTCCCGGGTGGTCCCGGGCGGTCCGGGGCGGTCCCGGACGGTCCGGGGCGGTCCCGGGCGGTCCGGGGCGGTCCCGGGACGGTCCGGGGCAATCCGGGGTGGTCCGGGGCGGTCCGGGGCGGTCCCGGGTGGTCCCGGGCTGGTCCCGGGCGGTCCCGGGCGGTCCGGGCGGTCCCGGGCGGTCCCGGGCGGTCCCGGGCGGTCCGGAGCGGTCTTGGCGGTCCCGGGCGGTCCCAGGCGGTCCGGGGCGGTCCTGGGCGGTCCGGGGCGGTCCCGGGCGGTCCGGGGCGGTCCCGGGCGGTCCGGGGCGGTCCCGGGCGGTCCCGGGCTGTCCCGGGCGGTCCCGGGCGTTCCCGGGCAGTCCCGGGCGGTCCCCGGGCGGTCCCGGGCGCTCCCAGTCGGTCCCGGGCGGTCCCGGGCGGTCCCGGGCGGTCCCGGGCGGTCCCGGGCGGTCTCGGGCGGTTTGGGCGGTCCCGGGCGGTCCCGGGCGGTCCTGGGCGGTCCCGGGCGGTCCGGGGCGGTCCCGGGCGGTCCCGGGCGGTCCGGGGCGGTTCCGGGCGGTCCCGGGCGGTCCCGGGCGGTCCCGGGCGGTCCCAGGCAGTCCCGGGCGGTCCCGGGCGGTCATGGTCGGTCCCGGGTGGTCCGGGGCGGTCCGGGGCGGGCCCGGGCGGTCCCGGGCAGTCCCGGGCGGTCCCGGGCGGTCCAGAGCGGTCCCGGGCGGTCCCGGGCGATCCCGGGCGGTCCCGGGCGGTCCCGGGCGGTGCCGGGAGGTCCTGGGCGGTCCGGAGCGGTCTTGGGCGGTCCCGGGCGGTCCCGGGCGGTCCGGGGCGGTCCTGGGCGGTCCGGGGCGGTCCCGGGCGGTCCGGGGCGGGCCCGGGCGGTCCGGGGCGGTCCGGGGCAGTCCCGGGCGGTCCCGGGCGGTCCCGGGCGGTCCCGGGTGGTCCCGGGCGGTCCGGGGCGGTCCCGGGCGGTCCCGGGCGGTCCGGGGCGGTCCTGGGCGGTCCGGGGCGGTCCCGGGCGGTCCGGGGCGGTCCCGGGCGGTCCGGGGTGGTCCCGGGCGGTCCCGGGCGGTCCCGGGCGGTCCCGGGCGGTCCCGGGCGTCCCGGGCGGTCCGGGCGGTCCGGGGCGGTCCCGGGCGGTCCGGGCGGTCCCGGGCGGTCCCGGGCGGGTTCCCGGGCGTCCCGGGCGGTCCCGGGCAGTCCCGGGCGGTCCCGGGCGGTCCCGGGCGGTCCCGGGTGGTCCCGGGCGGTCCGGGGCGGTCCCGGACGGTCCGGGGCGGTCCCGGGCGGTCCGGGGCGGTCCCGGACGGTCCGGGGCAATCCGGGGTGGTCCGGGGCGGTCCGGGGCGGTCCCGGGTGGTCCCGGGCAGTCCCGGGCGGTCCCGGGCGGTCCAGAGCGGTCCCGGGCGGTCCCGGGCGGTCCCGGGCGGTCCCGGGCGGTCCGGGGCGGTCCCGGACGGTCCGGGGCAATCCGGGGTGGTCCGGGGCGGTCCGGGGCGGTCTCGGGTGGTCCCGGGCAGTCCCGGGCGGTCCCGGGCGGTCCAGAGCGGTCCCGGGCGGTCCCGGGCGGTCCCGGGCGGTCCCGGGCGGTCCCGGGCGGTCCCGGGCGGTCTGGAGCGGTCTTGGGCGGTCCCGGGCGGTCCCAGGCGGTCCGGGGCGGTCCTGGGCGGTCCGGGGCGGTCCCGGGCGGTCCGGGGCGGTCCCGGGCGGTCCGGGGCGGTCCCGGGCGGTCCCGGGCTGTCCCGGGCGGTCCCGGGCGTTCCCGGGCAGTCCCGGGCGGTCCCGGGCGGTCCCGGGCGCTCCCAGACGGTCCCGGGCGGTCCCGGGCGGTCCCGGGCGGTCCCGGGCGGTCCCGGGCGGTCTCGGGCAGTTTGGGCGGTCCCGGGCGGTCCCGGGCGGTCCTGGGCGGTCCCGGGCGGTCCGGGGCGGTCCCGGGCGGTCCCGGGCGGTCCGGGGCGGTCCCGGGCGGTCCCGGGCGGTCCCGGGCGGTCCTGGGCGGTCCCGGGCGGTCCGGGGCGGTCCCGGGCGGTACCGGGCGGTCCCGGGGCGGTCCCGGGCGGTCCCGGGCGGTCCCGGGCAGTCCGGGGCGGTCCAGGGCGGTCCGGGGCGGTCCCGGGCGGTCCGGGGCGGTCCCGGGCGGTCCGGGGCGGTCCCGGGCGGTCCGGGGCGGTCCCGGGCGGTCCGGGGCAATCCGGGGTGGTCCGGGGCGGTCCGGGGCGGTCCCGGGCGGTCCCGGGCAGTCCCGGGCGGTCCCGGGCGGTCCAGAGCGGTCCCGGGCGGTCCCGGGCGGTCCCGGGTGGTCCCGGGCAGTCCCGGGCGGTCCGAGGCGGTCCCAGGCGGTCCGGGGCGGTCCCGGGCGGTCCGGGGCGGTCCCGGGCGGTCCGGGGCGGTCCCGGGCGGTCCGGGCGGTCCCGGGCGGTCCGGGGCAGTCCCGGACGGTCCGGGGCAATCCGAGGTGGTCCGGGGCGGTCCGGGGCGGTCCTGGGCGGTCCGGGGCGGTCCTGGGCAGTCCGGGGCGGTGCCGGGCGGTCCGGGGCGGTCCCGGGCGGTCCGGGGCGGTCGCGGGCGGTCCCGGGCGGTCCCGGGCGGTCCCGGGCGGTCCCGGGCGGTCCCGGGCGGTCCGGGGCGGTCCCGGGCGGTCCGGGGCGGTCCCGGGCGGTCCCGGGCGGGTTCCCGGGCGGTCCCGGGCGGTCCCGGGCAGTCCCGGGCGGTCCCGGGCGGTCCCGGGCGGTCCCGGGCGGTCCCGGGCGGTCCCTGGCGGTCCCGGGCGGTCCTGGGCGGTCCGGGGCGGTCCAGGGCGGTCCGGGGCGGTCCCGGGCGGTCCGGGGCAGTCCCGGGCGGTCCGGGGCGGTCCCGGGCGGTCCGGGGCGGTCCCGGGCGGTCCGGGGCGGTCCCGGACGGTCCGGGGCAATCCGGGGTGGTCCGGGGCGGTCCGGGGCGGTCCCGGGCGGTCCCGGGCAGTCCCGGGCGGTCCCAGGCGGTCCAGAGCGGTCCCGGGCGGTCCCGGGCGGTCCCGGGCGGTCCCGGGCGGTCCCGGGCGGTCCGAGGCGGTCCCAGGCGGTCCGGGGCGGTCCCGGGCGGTCCGGGGCGGTCCCGGGCGGTCCAGGGCGGTCCCGGGCGGTCCGGGGCGGTCCCGGGCGGTCCGGGGCGGTCCCGGACGGTCCGGGGCAATCCGGGGTGGTCCGGGGCGGTCTGGAGCGGTCCTGGGCGGTCCCGGGCGGTCCAGAGCGGTCCCGGGCGGTCCCGGGCGGTCCCGGGCGGTCCTGGGCGATCCCGGGCGGTCCCGGGCGGTCCGGAGCGGTCTTGGGCGGTCCCGGGCGGTCCCGGGCGGTCCGGGGCGGTCCTGGGCGGTCCGGGGCGGTCCCGGGCGGTCCGGGGCGGTCCCGGGCGGTCCGGGGTGGTCCCGGGCGGTCCCGGGCGGTCCCGGGCGGTCCCGGGCGGTCCCGGGCGGTCCCGGGCGGTCCGGGGCGGTCCCGGGCGGTCCGGGGCGGTCCCGGGCGGTCCCGGGCGGGTTCCCGGGCGGTCCCGGGCGGTCCCGGGCAGTCCCGGGCGGTCCCGGGCGGTCCCGGGCGGTCCCGGGTGGTCCCAGGCGGTCCGGGGCGGTCCCGGACGGTCCGGGGCGGTCCGGGCGGTCCGGGGCGGTCCCGGACGGTCCGGGGCAATCCGGGGTGGTCCGGGGCGGTCCGGGGCGGTCCCGGGTGGTCCCGGGCAGTCCCGGGCGGTCCCGGGCGGTCCCGGGCGGTCCCGGGCGGTCCCGGGCGGTCCGGAGCGGTCTTGGGCGGTCCCGGGCGGTCCCAGGCGGTCCGGGGCGGTCCTGGGCGGTCCGGGGCGGTCCCGGGCGGTCCGGGGCGGTCCCGGGCGGTCCGGGGCGGTCCCGGGCGGTCCCGGGCTGTCCCGGGCGGTCCCGGGCGTTCCCGGGCAGTCCCGGGCGGTCCCGGGCGGTCCCGGGCGCTCGCAGGCGGTCCCGGGCGGTCCCGGGCGGTCCCGGGCGGTCCCGGGCGGTCCCGGGCGGTCTCGGGCGGTTTGGGCGGTCCCGGGCGGTCCCGGGCGGTCCTGGGCGGTCCCGGGCGGTCCGGGGCGGTCCCGGGCGGTCCCGGGCGGTCCGGGGCGGTTCCGGGCGGTCCCGGGCGGTCCCGGGCGGTCCCGGGCGGTCCCAGGCAGTCCCGGGCGGTCCCGGGCGGTCATGGTCGGTCCCGGGTGGTCCGGGGCGGTCCGGGGCGGGCCCGGGCGGTCCCGGGCAGTCCCGGGCGGTCCCGGGCGGTCCAGAGCGGTCCCGGGCGGTCCCGGGCGGTCCCGGGCGGTCCCGGGCGGTCCCGGGCGGTCCCGGGAGGTCCTGGGCGGTCCGGAGCGGTCTTGGGCGGTCCCGGGCGGTCCCGGGCGGTCCGGGGCGGTCCTGGGCGGTCCCGGGGCGGTCCCGGGCGGTCCGGGGTGGGCCCGGGCGGGTCCGGGGCGGTCCGGGGCAGTCCCGGGCGGTCCCGGGCGGTCCCGGGCGGTCCCGGGTGGTCCCGGGCGGTCCGGGGCGGTCCCGGGCGGTCCCGGGCGGTCCGGTGCGGTCCTGGGCGGTCCGGGGCGGTCCCGGGCGGTCCGGGGCGGTCCCGGGCGGTCCGGGGTGGTCCCGGGCGGTCCCGGGCGGTCCCGGGCGGTCCCGGGCGGTCCCGGGCGGTCCCGGGCGGTCCGGGGCAGTCCCGGGCGGTCCGGGGCGGTCCCGGGCGGTCCCGGGCGGGTTCCCGGGCGGTCCCGGGTGGTCCCGGGCAGTCCCGGCGGTCCCGGGCGGTCCCGGGCGGTCCCGGGTGGTCCCGGGCGGTCCGGGGCGGTCCGGGACGGTCCGGGGCGGTCCCGGGCGGTCCGGGGCGGTCCCGGACGGTCCGGGGCAATCCGGGGTGGTCCGGGGCGGTCCGGGGCGGTCCCGGGTGGTCCCGGGCAGTCCCGGGCGGTCCCGGGCGGTCCAGAGCGGTCCCGGGCGGTCCCGGGCGGTCCCGGGCGGTTCCCGGGCGGTCCCGGGCGGTCCCGGGCGGTCCCGGGCGGTCTGGAGCGGTCTTGGGCGGTCCCGGGCGGTCCCAGGCGGTCCGGGGCGGTCCTGGGCGGTCCGGGGCGGTCCCGGGCGGTCCGGGGCGGTCCCGGGCGGTCCGGGGCGGTCCCGGGCGGTCCCGGGCTGTCCCGGGCGGTCCCGGGCGTTCCCGGGCAGTCCCGGGCGGTCCCGGGCGGTCCCGGGCGCTCCCAGACGGTCCCGGGCGGTCCCGGGCGGTCCCGGGCGGTCCCGGGCGGTCCCGGGCGGTCTAGGGCAGTTTGGGCGGTCCCGGGCGGTCCCGGGCGGTCCTGGGCGGTCCCGTGCGGTCCGGGGCAGTCCCGGGCGGTCCCGGGCGGTCCGGGGCGGTCCCGGGCGGTCCCGGGCGGTCCCGGGCGGTCCTGGGCGGTCCCGGGCGGTCCGGGGCGGTCCCGGGCGGTCCCGGGCGGTCCGGGGCAGTTCCGGGCGGTCCCGGGCGGTCCCGGGCGGTCCCGGGCGGTCCCAGGCAGTCCCGGGCGGTCCCGGGCGGTCATGGTCGGTCCCGGGTGGTCCGGGGCGGTCCGGGG
Organism: Petromyzon marinus; assembly: GCF_048934315.1. Taxonomy (NCBI): domain Eukaryota; kingdom Metazoa; phylum Chordata; class Hyperoartia; order Petromyzontiformes; family Petromyzontidae; genus Petromyzon; species Petromyzon marinus. Next base: position 14,025 of record NW_027423094.1, read on the forward strand.
CGGGCCCGGGCGGTCCCGGGCAGTCCCGGGCGGTCCCGGGCGGTCCAGAGCGGTCCCGGGAGGTCCCGGGCGATCCCGGGCGGTCCCGGGCGGTCCCGGGCGGTCCCGGGAGGTCCTGGGCGGTCCGGAGCGGTCTTGGGCGGTCCCGGGCGGTCCCGGGCGGTCCGGGCGGTCCTGGGCGATCCGGGGCGGTCCCGGGCGGTCCGGGGCGGGCCCGGGCGGTCCGGGGCGGTCCGGGGCAGTCCCGGGCGGTCCCGGGCGGTCCCGGGCGGTCCCGGGTGGTCCCGGGCGGTCCGGGGCGGTCCCGGGCGATCCCGGGCGGTCCGGGGCGGTCCTGGGCGGTCCGGGGCGGTCCCGGGCGGTCCGGGGCGGTCCCGGGCGGTCCGGGGTGGTCCCGGGCGGTCCCGGGCGGTCCCGGGCGGTCCCGGGCGGTCCCGGGCGGTCCCGGGCGGTCCCGGGCGGTCCGGGGCGGACCCGGGCGGTCCGGGGCGGTCCCGGGCGGTCCCGGGCGGGTTCCCGGGCGGTCCCGGGCGGTCCCGGGCAGTCCCGGGCGGTCCCGGGCGGTCCCGGGCGGTCCCGGGTGGTCCCGGGCGGTCCGGGGCGGTCCCGGACGGTCCGGGGCGGTCCCGGGCGGTCCGGGGCGGTCCCGGACGGTCCGGGGCAATCCGGGGTGGTCCGGGGCGGTCCGGGGCGGTCCCGGGTGGTCCCGGGCAGTCCCGGGCGGTCCCGGGCGGTCCAGAGCGGTCCCGGGCGGTCCCGGGCGGTCCCGGGCGGTCCCGGGCGGTCCCGGGCGGTCCGGAGCGGTCTTGGGCGGTCCCGGGCGGTCCCAGGCGGTCCGGGGCGGTCCTGGGCGGTCCGGGGCGGTCCCGGGCGGTCCGGGGCGGTCCCGGGCGGTCCGGGGCGGTCCCGGGCGGTCCCGGGCTGTCCCGGGCGGTCCCGGGCGTTCCCGGGCAGTCCCGGGCGGTCCCGGGCGGTCCCGGGCGCTCCCAGACGGTCCTGGGCGGTCCCGGGCGGTCCCGGGCGGTCCCGGGCGGTCCCGGGCGGTCTCGGGCGGTTTGGGCGGTCCCGGGCGGTCCCGGGCGGTCCTGGGCGGTCCCGGGCGGTCCGGGGCGGTCCCGGGCGGTCCCGGGCGGTCCGGGGCGGTCCCGGGCGGTCCCGGGCGGTCCCGGGCGGTTCCGGGCGGTCCCGGGCAGTCCCGGGCGGTCCCGGGCGGTCATGGTCGGTCCCGGGTGGTCCGGGGCGGTCCGGGGCGGGCCCGGGCAGTCCCGGGCAGTCCCGGGCGGTCCCGGGCGGTCCAGAGCGGTCCCGGGCGGTCCCGGGCGATCCCGGGCGGTCCCGGGCGGTCCCGGGCGGTCCCGGGAGGTCCCGGGCGGTCCGGAGCGGTCTTGGGCGGTCCCGGGCGGTCCCGGGCGGTCCGGGGCGGTCCTGGGCGGTCCGGGGCGGTCCCGGGCGGTCCGGGGCGGGCCCGGGCGGTCCGGGGCGGTCCGGGGCAGTCCCGGGCGGTCCCGGGCGGTCCCGGGTGGTCCCGGGCGGTCCGGGGCGGTCCCGGGCGGTCCCGGGCGGTCCTGGGCGGTCCCGGGCGCTCCCGGGCGGTCCCGGGCGGTCCCGGGCGGTCCGGGGCAGTCCCGGGCGGTCCGGGGCGGTCCTGGGCGGTCCCGTGCGGTCCCGGGCGGTCCCGGGCGGTCCCGGGCGGTCCGGTGCGGTCGCGGGCGGTCCCGGGCGGTCCCGGGCGGTCCCGGGCGGTCTCGGGCGGTTCGGGCGGTCCCGGGCGGTCCCGGGCGGTCCGGTGCGGTCCCGGGCGGTCCCGGGCGTTCCCGGGCGGTCCCGGGCGGTCTCGGGCGGTTCGGGCGGTCCCGGGCAGTCCCGGGCGGTCCCGGGCGGTCCCGGGCGGTCCCGGGCGGTCCCGGGCGGTCCCGGGCGGTCCGGAGCGGTCTTGGGCGGTCCCGGGCTGTCCCGGGCGGTCCGGGGCGGTCCTGGGCGGTCCGGGGCGGTCCCGGGCGGTCCGGGGCGGTCCGGGGCAGTCCCGGGCGGTCCCGGGCGGTCCCGGGCGGTCCCGGGCAGTCCCGGGCGGTCCCGGGCGGTCCCGGGCGGTCCCGGGTGGTCCCGGGCGGTCCGGGGCGGTCCCGGGCGGTCCCGGGCGCTCCCGGGCGGTCCCGGGCGGTCCCGGGCGGTCTGGGGCAGTCCCGGGCGGTCCGGGGCGGTCCTGGGCGGTCCCGTGCGGTCCCGGGCGGTCCCGGGCGGTCCCAGGCGGTCTGGTGCGGTCCCGAGCGGTCCGGGCGGTCTCGGGCGGTTCGGGCGGTCCCGGGCGGTCCCGGGCAGTCCGGTGCGGTCCCGGGCGGTCCCGGGCGTTCCCGGGCGTTCCCGGGCGGTCTCGGGCGGTTCGGGCGGTCCCGGGCGGTCCCGGGCGGTCCCGTGCGGTCCTGGGCAGTCCCGGGCGGTCCGGGGCAGTCCCGTTCGGTCCCGGGCGGTCCGGGGCGGTCCCGGGCGGTCTCGGGCGGTCCCGGGCGTTCCAGGGCGGTCCCGGGCGGTCCAGTGCGGTCACGGGCGGTCCTGGGCGGTCCCGGGCGGTCCAAGGTGGTTCCGGGCAGTCCGGGGCAGTCTCGGGCGGTCCCGGGCGGTCCCGGGCGGTCCCGGGCGTTCTAGGGCGGTCCTGGGCGGTCCGGGGCGGTCCCGGGCGGTCCCGGGCGGTCCCGGGCGGTCGGGGCGGTCCCGGGCTGTCCGGGTGTGGTCCTGGGCCGTCCGGGTGCGGTCCTGGGCGGTCCGGGGTGGTCCCGGGCGGTCACGGGCAGTCCCGGGCGGTCCCGGGTGGTCCCGGGCGGTCTCGGGCGGTCCCGGGCGGTCCCGGCGGTCCAGGGCGGTCCCGGGCGGTCCCAGGCGGTCCTGGGCGGTCCCGGGCAGTCCCGGGCGGTCCCGGGCGGTCCCGGGCGGTCCCGGGCGGTCCCGGGCGGTCCCGGGCGGTCCCGGGCGGTCCGGGGCGGTCCCGGGCGGTCCGGGGCGGTCCCGGGCGGTCCGGGGCGGTCCCGGGCGGTCCGGGGCGGTCCCGGGCGGTCCGGGGCGGTCCCGGACGGTCCGGGGCAATCCGGGGTCGTCAGGGGCGGTCCGGGGCGGTCCCGGGCGGTCCCGGGCAGTCCCGGGCGGTCCCGGGCGGTCCAGAGCGGTCCCGGGCGGTCCCGGGCGGTCCCGGGCGGTCCCAGGCGGTCCCGGGCGGTCCGAGGCGGTCCCAGGCGGTCCGGGGCGGTCCTGGGCGGTCCGGGGCGGTCCCTGGCGGTCCGGGGCGGTCCCGGGCGGTCCGGGGCGGTCCGGGGCGGTCCCGGGCGGTCCCGGGCGGTCCCGGGCGGTCGGGGCGGTCCCGGGCTGTCCGGGTGTGGTCCTGGGCGGTCTGGGTGCGGTCCTGGGCGGTCCGGGGTGGTCCCGGGCGGTCACGGGCAGTCCGGGCGGTCCCGGGTGGTCCCGGGCGGTCTCGGGCGGTCCCGGGCGGTCCCGGCGGTCCAGGGCGGTCCCGGGCGGTCCGGGCGGTCCCGGGCGGTCCCGGGCGGTCCCGGGCGGTCCCGGGCGGTCCCGGGCGGTCCCGGGCGGTCTCGGGCGGTCCCGGGCGGTCCGGGGCGGTCCCGGGCGGTCCGGGGCGGTCCCGGGCGGTCCGGGGCGGTCCCGGACGGTCCGGGGCAATCCGGGGTGGTCCGGGGCGGTCCGGGGCGGTCCCGGGCGGTCCCGGGCAGTCCCGGGCGGTCCCGGTCGGTCCAGAGCGGTCCCGGGCGGTCCCGGGCGGTCCGGGGCGGTCCCGGACGGTCCGGGGCAATCCGGGGTGGTCCGGGGCGGTCCGGGCGGTCCCGGGCGGTCCCGGGCAATCCCGGGCGGTCCCGGGCGGTCCAGAGCGGTCCCGGGCGGTCCCGGGCGGTCCCGGGCGGTCCCGGGCGGTCCCAGGCGGTCCCGGGCGGTCCCGGGCGGTCCGGAGCGGTCTTGGGCGGTCCCGGGCGGTCCCAGGCGGTCCGGGGCGGTCCTGGGCGGTCCGGGGCGGTCCCGGGCGGTCCGGGGCGGTCCCGGGCGGTCCGGGGCGGTCCCGGGCGGTCCTGGGTGGTCCCGGGCGGTCCCGGGCGGTCCGGGGCGGTCCCGGGCGGTCCGGGGCGGTCCCGGGCGGTCCCGGGCGGGTTCCCGGGCGGTCCCGGGCGGTCCCGGGCAGTCCCGGGCGGTCCTGGGCGGTCCCGGCCGGTCCCGGGTGGTCCCGGGCGGTCCGGGGTGGTCCCAGACGGTCCGGGGCGGTCCCGGGCGGTCCGGGGCGGGCCCGGACGGTCCGGGGGAAATCCGGGGTGGTCCGGGGCAATCCAGGGCGGTCCCGGGCGGTCCCGGGCAGTCCCGGGCGGTCCCGGGCGGTCCAGAGCGGTCCCGGGCGGTCCCGGGCGGTCCCGGGCGGTCCCGGGCGGTCCCGGGCGGTCCCGGGCGGTCCGGAGCGGTCTTGGGCGGTCCCGGGCGGTCCCGGGCGGTCCGGGGCGGTCCTGGGCGGTCCGGGGCGGTCCCGGGCGGTCCGGGGCGGTCCCGGGCGGTCCGGGGCGGTCCCGGGCGGTCCCGGGCGGTCCCGGGCGGTCCTGAGCATTCTGGGCGGTCCCGGGCGGTCCCGGGCGGTCCCGGGCGGTCCCGGGCAGTCCCGGGCGGTCCCGGGTGGTCCCGGGCGGTCCGGGGCGGTCCCGGGCGGTCCGGGGCGGTCCGGGGCAGTCCCGGGCGGTCCCGGGCGGTCCCGGGCGGTCCCGGGCGGTCCCGGGCAGTCCCGGGCGGTCCCGGGCGGTCCCGGGCGGTCCCGGGTGGTCCGGGCGGTCCAGTGCGGTCACGGGCGGTCCAGTGCGGTTACGGGCGGTCCTGGGCGGTCCCGGGCGGTCCAAGGTGGTCCTGGGCAGTCCGGGGCGGTCTCGGGCGGTCCCGGGCGGTCCCGGGCGTTCTAGGGCGGTCCTGGGCGGTCCGGGGCGGTCCCGGGCGGTCCCGGGCGGTCCCGGGCGGTCGGGGCGGTCCCGGGCTGTCCGGGTGTGGTCCTGGGCGGTCCGGGTGCGGTCCCGGGTGGTCCGGGTTGGTCCCGGGCGGTCACGGGCAGTCCCGGGCGGTCCCGGGTGGTTCCGGGCGGTCTCGGGCGGTCCCGGGCGGTCCCGGCGGTCCAGGGTGGTCCCGGGCGGTCCCAGGCGGTCCCGGGCGGTCCCGGGCGGTCCGGGGCGGTCCCGGGTGGTCCCGGGCGGTCCCGGGCGGTCCCGGGCGGTCCCGGGCGGTCCGGGGCGGTCCCGGGCTGTCCGGGGCGGTCCCGGGCGGTCCGGGGCGGTCCCGGGCGGTCCGGAGCGGTCTTGGGCGGTCCCGGGCGGTCCCGGGCGGTCCGGGGCGGTCCTGGGCGGTCCGGGCGGTCCCGGGCGGTCCGGGGCGGTCCCGGGCGGTCCGGGGCGGTCCCGGGCGGTCCCGGGCAGTCCCGGGCGGTCCCGGGCGGTCCCGGGCGCTCCCGGGCGGTCCCAGGCGGTCCCGGGCGGTCCCGGGCGGTCCCGGGCGGTCCCGGGCGGTCTCGGGCGGTTCGGGCGGTCCCGGGCGGTCCCGGGCGGTCCCGGGCGGTCCCGGGCGGTCCGGGGCGGTCCCGGGCGGTTCCGGGCGGTCCAGGGCGGTCCCGGGCGGTCCCGGGCGGTCCCGGGCGGTCCCGGGCGGTCCCGGGCAGTCCCGGGCGGTCCCGGGCGGTCCGGACGGTCCGGGGGAAATCCGGGGTGGTCCGGGGCAATCCAGGGCGGTCCCGGGCGGTCCCGGGCAGTCCCGGGCGGTCCCGGGCGGTCCAGAGCGGTCCCGGGCGGTCCCGGGCGGTCCCGGGCGGTCCCGGGCGGTCCCGGGCGGTCCCGGGCGGTCCGGAGCGGTCTTGGGCGGTCCCGGGCGGTCCCGGGCGGTCCGGGGCGGTCCTGGGCGGTCCGGGGCGGTCCCGGGCGGTCCGGGGCGGTCCCGGGCGGTCCGGGGCGGTCCGGGCGGTCCCGGGCGGTCCCGGGCGGTCCTGAGCATTCTGGGCGGTCCCGGGCGGTCCCGGGCGGTCCCGGGCGGTCCCGGGCAGTCCCGGGCGGTCCCGGGTGGTCCCGGGCGGTCCGGGGCGGTCCCGGGCGGTCCGGGGCGGTCCGGGGCAGTCCCGGGCGGTCCCGGGCGGTCCCGGGCGGTCCCGGGCGGTCCCGGGCAGTCCCGGGCGGTCCCGGGCGGTCCCGGGCGGTCCCGGGTGGTCCCGGGCGGTCCAGTGCGGTCACGGGCGGTCCAGTGCGGTTACGGGCGGTCCTGGGCGGTCCCGGGCGGTCCAAGGTGGTCCTGGGCAGTCCGGGGCGGTCTCGGGCGGTCCCGGGCGGTCCCGGGCGTTCTAGGGCGGTCCTGGGCGGTCCGGGGCGGTCCCGGGCGGTCCCGGGCGGTCCCGGGCGGTCGGGGCGGTCCCGGGCTGTCCGGGTGTGGTCCTGGGCGGTCCGGGTGCGGTCCCGGGTGGTCCGGGTTGGTCCCGGGCGGTCATGGGCAGTCCCGGGCGGTCCCGGGTGGTTCCGGGCGGTCTCGGGCGGTCCCGGGCGGTCCCGGCGGTCCAGGGTGGTCCCGGGCGGTCCCAGGCGGTCCCGGGCGGTCCCGGGCGGTCCGGGGCGGTCCCGGGTGGTCCCGGGCGGTCCCGGGCGGTCCCGGGCGGTCCCGGGCGGTCCGGGGCGGTCCCGGGCGGTCCGGGGCGGTCCCGGGCGGTCCGGGGCGGTCCCGGGCGGTCCGGAGCGGTCTTGGGCGGTCCCGGGCGGTCCCGGGGGGTCCGGGGCGGTCCTGGGGCGGTCCGGGGCGGTCCCGGGCGGTCCGGGGCGGTCCCGGGCGGTCCGGGGCGGTCCCGGGCGGTCCCGGGCAGTCCCGGGCGGTCCCGGGCGGTCCCGGGCGCTCCCGGGCGGTCCCAGGCGGTCCCGGGCGGTCCCGGGCGGTCCCGGGCGGTCCCGGGCGGTCTCGGGCGGTTCGGGCGGTCCCGGGCGGTCCCGGGCGGTCCCGGGCGGTCCCGGGCGGTCCGGGGCGGTCCCGGGCGGTTCCGGGCGGTCCAGGGCGGTCCCGGGCGGTCCCGGGCGGTCCCGGGCGGTCCCGGGCGGTCCCGGGCAGTCCCGGGCGGTCCCGGGCGGTCCCGGTCGGTCCCGGGTGGTCCGGGGCGGTCCGGGGCGGTCCCGGGCGGTCACGGGCAGTCCCGGGCGGTCCCGGGTGGTCCCGGGCGGTCTCGGGCGGTCCCGGGCGGTCCCGGCGGTCCAGGGCGGTCCCGGGCGGTCCCGGGCGGTCCCGGGCGGTCCCGGGCGGTCCCGGGCGGTCCCGGGCGGTCCCGGGCGGTCTCGGGCGGTCCCGGGCGGTCCGGGGCGGTCCCGGGCGGTCCGGGGCGGTCCCGGGCGGTCCGGGGCGGTCCCGGACGGTCCGGGGCAATCCGGGGTGGTCCGGGGCGGTCCGGGGCGGTCCCGGGCGGTCCCGGGCAGTCCCGGGCGGTCCCGGTCGGTCCAGAGCGGTCCCGGGCGGTCCCGGGCGGTCCGGGGCGGTCCCGGACGGTCCGGGGCAATCCGGGGTGGTCCGGGGCCGTCCGGGCGGTCCCGGGCGGTCCCGGGCAATCCCGGGCGGTCCCGGGCGGTCCAGAGCGGTCCCGGGCGGTCCCGGGCGGTCCCGGGCGGTCCCGGGCGGTCCCAGGCGGTCCCGGGCGGTCCCGGGCGGTCCGGAGCGGTCTTGGGCGGTCCCGGGCGGTCCCAGGCGGTCCGGGGCGGTCCTGGGCGGTCCGGGGCGGTCCCGGGCGGTCCGGGGCGGTCCCGGGCGGTCCGGGGCGGTCCCGGGCGGTCCTGGGTGGTCCCGGGCGGTCCCGGGCGGTCCGGGGCGGTCCCGGGCGGTCCGGGGCGGTCCCGGGCGGTCCCGGGCGGGTTCCCGGGCGGTCCCGGGCGGTCCCGGGCAGTCCCGGGCGGTCCCGGGCGGTCCCGGCCGGTCCCGGGTGGTCCCGGGCGGTCCGGGGTGGTCCCAGACGGTCCGGGGCGGTCCCGGGCGGTCCGGGGCGGGCCCGGACGGTCCGGGGGAAATCCGGGGTGGTCCGGGGCAATCCAGGGCGGTCCCGGGCGGTCCCGGGCAGTCCCGGGCGGTCCCGGGCGGTCCAGAGCGGTCCCGGGCGGTCCCGGGCGGTCCCGGGCGGTCCCGGGCGGTCCCGGGCGGTCCCGGGCGGTCCGGAGCGGTCTTGGGCGGTCCCGGGCGGTCCCGGGCGGTCCGGGGCGGTCCTGGGCGGTCCGGGGCGGTCCCGGGCGGTCCGGGGCGGTCCCGGGCGGTCCGGGGCGGTCCCGGGCGGTCCCGGGCGGTCCCGGGCGGTCCTGAGCATTCTGGGCGGTCCCGGGCGGTCCCGGGCGGTCCCGGGCAGTCCCGGGCAGTCCCGGGCGGTCCCGGGTGGTCCCGGGCGGTCCGGGGCGGTCCCGGGCGGTCCGGGGCGGTCCGGGGCAGTCCCGGGCGGTCCCGGGCGGTCCCGGGCGGTCCCGGGCGGTCCCGGGCAGTCCCGGGCGGTCCCCGGGCGGTCCCGGGCGGTCCCGGGTGGTCCCGGGCGGTCCAGTGCGGTCACGGGCGGTCCAGTGCGGTTACGGTCGGTCCTGGGCGGTCCCGGGCGGTCCAAGGTGGTCCTGGGCAGTCCGGGGCGGTCTCGGGCGGTCCCGGGCGGTCCCGGGCGTTCTAGGGCGGTCCTGGGCGGTCCGGGGCGGTCCCGGGCGGTCCCGGGCGGTCCCGGGCGGTCGGGGCGGTCCCGGGCTGTCCGGGTGTGGTCCTGGGCGGTCCGGGTGCGGTCCCGGGTGGTCCGGGTTGGTCCCGGGCGGTCACGGGCAGTCCCGGGCGGTCCCGGGTGGTTCCGGGCGGTCTCGGGCGGTCCCGGGCGGTCCCGGCGGTCCAGGGTGGTCCCGGGCGGTCCCAGGCGGTCCCGGGCGGTCCCGGGCGGTCCGGGGCGGTCCCGGGTGGTCCCGGGCAGTCCCGGGCGGTCCCGGGCGGTCCCGGGCGGTCCGGGGCGGTCCCGGGCTGTCCGGGGCGGTCCCTGGCGGTCCGGGGCGGTCCCGGGCGGTCCGGAGCGGTCTTGGGCGGTCCCGGGCGGTCCCGGGCGGTCCGGGGCGGTCCTGGGCGGTCCGGGGCGGTCCCGGGCGGTCCGGGGCGGTCCCGGGCGGTCCGGGGCGGTCCCGGGCGGTCCCGGGCAGTCCCGGGCGGTCCCGGGCGGTCCCGGGCGCTCCCGGGCGGTCCCAGGCGGTCCCGGGCGGTCCCGGGCGGTCCCGGGCGGTCCCGGGCGGTCTCGGGCGGTTCGGGCGGTCCCGGGCGGTCCCGGGCGGTCCCGGGCGGTCCCGGGCGGTCCGGGGCGGTCCCGGGCGGTTCCGGGCGGTCCAGGGCGGTCCCGGGCGGTCCCGGGCGGTCCCGGGCGGTCCCGGGCGGTCCCGGGCAGTCCCGGGCGGTACCGGGCGGTCCCGGACGGTCCGGGGGAAATCCGGGGTGGTCCGGGGCAATCCAGGGCGGTCCCGGGCGGTCCCGGGCAGTCCCGGGCGGTCCCGGGCGGTCCAGAGCGGTCCCGGGCGGTCCCGGGCGGTCCCGGGCGGTCCCGGGCGGTCCCGGGCGGTCCCGGGCGGTCCGGAGCGGTCTTGGCGGTCCCGGGCGGTCCCGGGCGGTCCGGGGCGGTCCTGGGCGGTCCGGGGCGGTCCCGGGCGGTCCGGGGCGGTCCCGGGCGGTCCGGGGCGGTCCCGGGCGGTCCCGGGCGGTCCCGGGCGGTCCTGAGCATTCTGGGCGGTCCCGGGCGGTCCCGGGCCGTCCCGGGCGGTCCCGGGCAGTCCCGGGCGGTCCCGGGTGGTCCCGGGCGGTCCGGGGCGGTCCCGGGCGGTCCGGGGCGGTCCGGGGCAGTCCCGGGCGGTCCCGGGCGGTCCCGGGCGGTCCCGGGCGGTCCCGGGCAGTCCCGGGCGGTCCCGGGCGGTCCCGGGCGGTCCCGGGTGGTCCCGGGCGGTCCAGTGCGGTCACGGGCGGTCCAGTGCGGTTACGGGCGGTCCTGGGCGGTCCCGGGCGGTCCAAGGTGGTCCTGGGCAGTCCGGGCGGTCTCGGGCGGTCCCGGGCGGTCCCGGGCGTTCTAGGGCGGTCCTGGGCGGTCCGGGGCGGTCCCGGGCGGTCCCGGGCGGTCCCGGGCGGTCGGGGCGGTCCCGGGCTGTCCGGGTGTGGTCCTGGGCGGTCCGGGTGCGGTCCCGGGTGGTCCGGGTTGGTCCCGGGCGGTCATGGGCAGTCCCGGGCGGTCCCGGGTGGTTCCGGGCGGTCTCGGGCGGTCCCGGGCGGTCCCGGCGGTCCAGGGTGGTCCCGGGCGGTCCCATGCGGTCCCGGGCGGTCCCGGGCGGTCCGGGGCGGTCCCGGGTGGTCCCGGGCGGTCCCGGGCGGTCCCGGGCGGTCCCGGGCGGTCCGGGGCGGTCCCGGGCGGTCCGGGGCGGTCCCGGGCGGTCCGGGGCGGTCCCGGGCGGTCCGGAGCGGTCTTGGGTGGTCCCGGGCGGTCCCGGGCGGTCCGGGGCGGTCCTGGGCGGTCCGGGGCGGTCCCGGGCGGTCCGGGGCGGTCCCGGGCGGTCCGGGGCGGTCCCGGGCGGTCCCGGGCAGTCCCGGGCGGTCCCGGGCGGTCCCGGGCGCTCCCGGGCGGTCCCAGGCGGTCCCGGGCGGTCCCGGGCGGTCCCGGGCGGTCCCGGGCGGTCTCGGGCGGTTCGGGCGGTCCCGGGCGGTCCCGGGCGGTCCTGGGCGGTCCCGGGCGGTCCGGGGCGGTCCCGGGCGGTTCCGGGCGGTCCAGGGCGGTCCCGGGCGGTCCCGGGCGGTCCCGGGCGGTCCCGGGCGGTCCCGGGCAGTCCCGGGCGGTCCCCGGCGGTCCCGGTCGGTCCCGGGTGGTCCGGGGCGGTCCGGGGCGGTCCCGGGCGGTCCCGGGCAGTCCCGGGCGGTCCCGGGCGGTCCAGAGCGGTCCCGGGCGGTCCCGGGCGGTCCCGGGCGGTCCCGGGCGGTCCCGGGAGGTCCCTGGCGGTCCGGGGCAGTCCTGGGCGGTCCCGGGCGGTCCCGGGCGGTCCCAGGCGGTCCCGGGCAGTCCCGGGCGGTCCCGGCCGGTCCCAGGCGGTCCCGGGTGGTCCCGGGCGGTCCAGTGCGGTCACGGGCGGTCCAGTGCGGTCACGGGCGGTCCTGGGCGGTCCCGGGCGGTCCAAGGTGGTCCTGGGCGGTCCGGGGCGGTCTCGGGCGGTCCCGGGCGGTCCCGGGCGTTCTAGGGCGGTCCTGGGCGGTCCGGGGCGGTCCCGGGCGGTCCGGGGTGGTCCCGGGCGGTCACGGGCAGTACCGGGCGGTCCCGGGTGGTCCCGGGCGGTCTCGGGCGGTCCCGGGCGGTCCCGGCGGTCCAGGGCGGTCCCGGGCGGTCCCAGGCGGTCCCGGGCTGTCCCGGGCGGTCCGGGGCGGTCCCGGGCGGTCCCGGGCGGTCCCGGGCGGTCCCGGGCGGTCCCGGGCGGTCCCGGGCGGTCCCGGGCGGTCCGGGGCGGTCCCGGGCGGTCCGGGGCGGTCCCGGGCGGTCCGGGGCGGTCCCGGGCGGTCCGGGGCGGTCCCGGGCGGTCCGCGGCGGTCCCGGGCGGTCTGGGGCGGTCCCGGACGGTCCGGGGCAATCCGGGGTGGTCCAGGGCGGTCCGGGGCGGTCCCGGGCGGTCCCGGGCAGTCCCAGGCGGTCCCGAGCGGTCCAGAGCGGTCCCGGGCGGTCCCGGGCGGTCCCGGGCGGTCCCGGGCGGTCCGAGGCGGTCCCAGGCGGTCCGGGGCGGTCCCGGGCGGTCCGGGGCGGTCCCTGGCGGTCCGGGGCGGTCCCGGGCGGTCCGGGGCGGTCCCGGGCGGTCCGGGGCGGTCCCGGACGGTCCGGGGCAATCCGGGGTGGTCCGGGGCGGTCCGGGCGGTCCCAGGCGGTCCCGCGCGGTCCCGGGCGGTCCGGAGCGGTCTTGGGCGGTCCCGGGCGGTCCCGGGCGGTCCGGGGCGGTCCTGGGCGGTCTGGGGCGGTCCCGGGCGGTCCGGGGCGGTCCCGGGCGGTCCGGGGCGGTCCCGGGCGGTCCCGGGCGGTCCTGGGCGGTCCCGTGTGGTCCCGGGCGGTCCCGGGCGGTCCCGGGTGGTTCCGGGCGGTCCAGGGCGGTCCCGGGCGGTCCTGGGCAGTCCCGGGCGGTCTCGGGCGGTCCCGGGCGTTCCAGGGCGGTCCCGGGCGGTCCAGTGCGGTCACGGGCGGTCCTGGGCGGTCCTGGGCGGTCCAAGGTGGTCCCGGGCGGTCCGGGGCGGTCTCGGGCGGTCCCGGGCGGTCCCGGGCGTTCTAGGGCGGTTCTGGGCGGTCCGGGGCGGTCCCGGGCGGTCCCGGGCGGTCCCGGGCGGTCGGGGCGGTCCCGGGCTGTCCGGGTGTGGTCCTGGGCGGTCCGGGTGCGGTCCCGGGCGGTCCGGGGTGGTCCCGGGCGGTCACGGGCAGTCCCGGGCGGTCCCGGGTGGTCCCGGGCGGTCTCGGGCGGTCTCGGGCGGTCCCGGCGGTCCAGGGCGGTCCCGGGCGGTCCCAGGTGGTCCCGGGCGGTCCCGGGCGGTCCGGGGCGGTCCCGGGCGGTCCCGGTCGGTCCCGGGCGGTCCCGGGCGGTCCCGGGCGGTCCCGGGCGGTCCCGGGCGGTCCCGGGCGGTCCGGGGTGTTCCCGGGCGGTCCGGGGCGTTCCCGGGCGGTCCGGGGCGGTCCCGGGCGGTCCGGGGCGGTCCCGGGCGGTCCGGGGCGGTCCCGGACGGTCCGGGGCAATCCGGGGTGGTCCGGGGCGGTCCGGGGCGGTCCCGGGCGGTCCCGGGCAGTCCCGGGCGGTCCCGGGCGGTCCAGAGCGGTCCCGGGCGGTCCCGGGCGGTCCCGGGCGGTCCCGGGCGGTCCCGGGCGGTCCCGGGCGGTCTGAGGCGGTCCCAGGCGGTCCGGGGCGGTCCCGGGCGGTCTGGGGCGGTCCCTGGCGGTCCGGGGCGGTCCCGGGCTGTCCGGGGCGGTCCCGGGCGGTCCGGGGCGGTCCCGGACGGTCCGGGGCAATCCGGGGTGGTCCGGGGCGGTCCGGGCGGTCCCGGGCGGTCCCGGGCAGTCCCGGGCGGTCCCGGGCAGTCCAGAGCGGTCCCAGGCGGTTCCGGGCAGTCCCGGGCGGTCCGGGGCGGTCCCGGGCGGTCCCGGGCGGTCCCAGGCGGTCCCGGGCGGTCCTGGGCGGTCCCGGGCGGTCCGGGGCGGTCCCGGGCGGTCCGGGGCTGTCCCGGGCGGTCCGGGGCGGTCCCAGGCGGTCCGGGGCGGTCCCGGGCGGTCCGGGGCGGTCCCGGACGGTCCGGGGCAATCCGGGGTGGTCCGGGGCGGTCCGGGGCGGTCGCGGGCGGTCCCGGGCAGTCCCGGGCGGTCCCGGGCGGTCCAGAGCGGTCCCGGGCGGTCCCGGGCGGTCCCGGGCGGTCCCGGGCGGTCCCGGGCGGTCCCGGGGGGTCCGAGGCGGTCCCAGGCGGTCCGGGGCGGTCCCGGGCGGTCCGGGGCGGTCCCTGGCGGTCCGGGGCGGTCCCGGGCGGTCCGGGGCGGTCCCGGGCGGTCCGGGGCGGTCCCGGACGGTCCGGGGCAATCCGGGGTGGTCCGGGGCGGTCCGGGCGGTCCCGGGCGGTCCCGGGCAGTCCCGGGCGGTCCCGGGCGGTCCAGAGCGGTCTCGAGCGGTCCCGGGCGGTCCCGGGCGGTCCCGGGCGGTCCCAGGCGGTCCCGGGCGGTCTCGGGCGGTCCGGAGCGGTCTTGGGCGGTCCCGGGCGGTCCCGGGCGGTCCGAGGCGGTCCTGGGCGGTCCGGGGCGGTCCCGGGCGGTCCGGGGCGGTCCCGGGCGGTCCGGGGCGGTCCCGGGCGGTCCCGGGCGGTCCCGGGCGGTCCTGGGTGGTCCCGGGCGGTCCCGGGCGGTCCGGGGCGGTCCCGGGCGGTCCGGGGCGGTCCCGGGTGGTCCCGGGCGGGTTCCCGGGCGGTCCCGGGCGGTCCCGGGCAGTCCCGGGCGGTCCTGGGCGGTCCCGGCCGGTCCCGGGTGGTCCCGGGCGGTCCGGGGCGGTCCCGGACGGTCCGGTGCAATCCGGGGTGGTGGGCGGTCCGGGGCGGGTCCCGGGCGGTCCCGGGCAGTCCCGGGCAGTCCCGGGCGGTCCAGAGCGGTCCCGGGCGGTCCCGGGCGGTCCCGGGCGGTCCCGGGCGGTCCCCAGGTGGTCCCGGGCGGTCCCGGGCGGTCCGGAGCGGTCTTGGGCGGTCCCGGGCGGTCCCGGGCGGTCCGGGGCGGTCCTGGGCGGTCCGGTGCGGTCCCGGGCGGTCCGGGGCGGTCCCGGGCGGTCCGGGGCGGTCCCGGGCGGTCCTGGGCGGTCCCGGGCGGTCCCGGGTGGTCCCGGGCGGTCCCGGGCGGTCCCGGGCGGTCCCGGGCGGTCCGGGGGCGGTCCCGGGTGGTCCCGGGCGGGTTCCCGGGCGGTCCCGGGCGGTCCCGGGCAGTCCCGGGCGGTCCTGGGCGGTCCCGGCCGGTCCCGGGTGGTCCCGGGCGGTCCGGGGCGGTCCCGGACGGTCTGGGGCGGTCCCGGGCGGTCTGGGGCGGTCCCGGACGGTCTGGGGGCAATCCGGGGTGGTCCGGGGCGGTCCAGGGCGGTCCCGGGCGGTCCTGGGCAGTCCCGGGCGGTCCCGGGCGGTCCAGAGCGGTCCCGGGCGGTCCCGGGCGGTCCCGGGCAGTCCCGGGCGGTCCCGGGCGGTCCGGAGCGGTCTTGGGCGGTCCCGGGCGGTCCCGGGCGGTCCGGGGCGGTCCTGGGCGGTCCGGGGCGGTCCCGGGCGGTCCGGGGCGGTCCCGGGCGGTCCGGGGCGGTCCCGGGCGGTCCGGGGCGGTCCCGGACGGTCCGGGGCAATCATCCGGGGTGGTCCAGGGCGGTCCGGGGCGGTCCCGGGCGGTCCCGGGCAGTCCCGGGCGGTCCCGGGCGGTCCAGAGCGGTCCCGGGCGGTCCCGGGCGGTCACGGGCGGTCCCGGGCGGTCCCGGGCGGTCCGAGGCGGTCCCAGGCGGTCCGGGGCGGTCCCGGGCGGTCTGGGCCGGTCCCTGGCGGTCCGGGGCGGTCCCGGGCTGTCCGGGGCGGTCACGGGCGGTCCGGGGCGGTCCCGGACGGTCCGGGGCAATCCGGGGTGGTCCGGGGCGGTCCGGGCGGTCCCGGGCGGTCCCGGGCAGTCCCGGGCGGTCCCGGGCGGTCCAGAGCGGTCCCAGGCGGTCCCGGGCGGTCCTGGGCGGTCCGGGGCGGTCCCGGGCGGTCCCGGGCGGTCCCGGGCGGTCCCGGGCGGTCCGGGGCGGTCCCGGGCGGTCCGGGGCGGTCCCGGGCGGTCCGGGGCGGTCCCGGGCGGTCCGGGGCGGTCCCGGGCGGTGCGGGGCGGTCCCGGACGGTCCGGGGCAATCCGGGGTGGTCTGGGGCGGTCCGGGGCGGTCCCGGGCGGTCCCGGGCAGTCCCGGGCGGTCCCGGGCGGTCCAGAGCGTTCCCGGGCGGTCCCCGGCGGTCCCGGGCGGTCCCGGGCGGTCCCGGGCGGTCCGAGGCGGTCCCAGGCGGTCCGGGGCGGTCCCGGGCCGTCTGGGGCGGTCCCTGGCGGTCCGGGGCGGTCCCGGGCTGTCCGGGGCGGTCCCGGGCGGTCCGGGGCGGTCCCGGACGGTCCGGGGCAATCCGGGGTGGTCCGGGGCGGTCCGGGCGGTCCCGGGCGGTCCCGGGCAGTCCCGGGCGGTCCCGGGCGGTCCAGAGCGGTCCCAGGCGGTCCCGGGCGGTCCCGGGCGGTCCGGGGCGGTCCCGGGCGGTCCCGGGCGGTCCCGGGCGGTCCGGGGCGGTCCCGGGCGGTCCGGGGCGGTCCCGGGCGGTCCGGGGCGGTCCCGGGCGGTCCGGGGCGGTCCCGGGCGGTCCGGGGCGGTCCCGGGCGGTCCGGGGCGGTCCCGTACGTTCCGGGGCAATCCGGGGTGGTCCGGGGCGGTCCGGGGCGGTCCCGGGCGGTCCCGGGCAGTCCCGGGCGGTCCCGGGCGGTCCAGAGCGGTCCCGGGCGGTCCCGGGCGGTCCTGGGCGGTCCCGGGCGGTCCCGGGGGGTCCGAGGCGGTCCCAGGCGGTCCGGGGCGGTCCCGGGCGGTCCGGGGCGGTCCCTGGCGGTCCGGGGCGGTCCCGGGCGGTCCGGGGCGGTCCCGGGCGGTCCGGGGCGGTCCCGGACGGTCCGGGGCAATCCGGGGTGGTCCGGGGCGGTCCGGGCGATCCCGGGCGGTCCCGGGCAGTCCCGGGCGGTCCAGGGCGGTCCAGAGCGGTCCCGGGCGGTCCCGGGCGGTCCCGGGCGGTCCCGGGCGGTCCCAGGCGGTCCCGGGCGGTCCCGGGCGGTCCGGAGCGGTCTTGGGCGGTCCCGGGCGGTCCCGGGCGGTCCGGGGCGGTCCTGGGCGGTCCGGGGCGGTCCCGGGCGGTCCGGGGCGGTCCAGGGCGGTCCGGGGCGGTCCCGGGCGGTCCCGGGCGGTCCCGGGCGGTCCCGGGTGGTCCCGGGCAGTCCCGGGCGGTCCGGGGTGGTCCCGGGCGGTCCGGGGCGGTCCCGGGTGGTCCCGGGCGGGTTCCCGGGCGGTCCCGGGCGGTCCTGGGCAGTCCCGGGCGGTCCTGGGCGGTCCTGGCCGGTGCCGGGTGGTCCCGGGCGGTCCGGGGCGGTCCTGGACGGTCTGGGGCGGTCCCGGGCGGTCTGGGGTGGTCCCGGACGGTCCGGGGCAATCCGGGGTGGTCCGGGGCGGTCCAGGGCGGTCCCGGGCGGTCCCGGGCAGTCCCGGGCGGTCCCGGGCGGTCCAGAGCGGTCCCGGGCGGTCCCGGGCGGTCCCGGGCGGTCCCGGGCGGTCCCGGGCGATCCGGAGCGGTCTTGGGCGGTCCCGGGCGGTCCCGGGCGGTCCGGGGCGGTCCCGGGCGGTCCGGGGCGGTCCCGCGCGGTCCCGGGCGGTCCCGGGCGGTCCCGGGCGGTCCCGGGCGGTTCGGGCAGTCCCGGGCGGTCCCGGGCGGTCCCGGGCGGTCCCGGGCGGTCCGGGGCGGTCCCGGGCGGTCCCGGGCGGTCCGGGGCGGTCCCGGGCGGTCCGGGGCAGTCCCGGGCGGTCCGGGGCGGTCCTGGGCGGTCCCGTGCGGTCCCGGGCGGTCCTGGGCGGTCCCGGGCGGTCCGGTGCGGTCCCGGGCGGTCCCGGGCGGTCCCGGGCGGTCCCGGGCGGTCTCGGGCGGTTCGGGCGGTCCCGGGCGGTCCCGGGCGGTCCGGTGCAGTCCCGGGCGGTCCCGGGCGTTCCCGTGCGGTCCCGGGCGGTCTCGGGCGGTTCGGGCGGTCCCGGGCGGTCCCGGGCGGTCCCGGGCGGTCCCGGGCGGTCCGAGGCGGTCCCAGGCGGTCCGGGGCGGTCCCGGGCGGTCCGGGGCGGTCCCTGGCGGTCCGGGGCGGTCCCGGGCGGTCCGGGGCGGTCCCGGGCGGTCTGGGGCGGTCCCGGACGGTCCGGGGCAATCCGGGGTGGTCCGGGGCGGTCCGGGCGGTCCCGGGCGGTCCCGGGCAGTCCCGGGCGGTCCCGGGCGGTCCAGAGCGGTCCCGAGCGGTCCCGGGCGGTCCCGGGCGGTCCCGGGCGGTCCCAGGCGGTCCCGGGCGGTCCCGGGCGGTCCGGAGCGGTCTTGGGCGGCCCGGGCGGTCCCGGGCGGTCCGGGGCGGTCCTGGGCGGTCCGGGGCGGTCCCGGGCGGTCCGGGGCGGTCCCGGGCGGTCCGCGGCGGTCCCGGGCGGTCCCGGGCGGTCCCGGGCGGTCCCGGGTGGTCCCGGGCGGTCCCGGGCGGTCCCGGGTGGTTCCGGGCGGTCCAGGGCGGTCCCGGGCGGTCCTGGGCAGTCCAGGGCGGTCTCGGGCTTTCCCGGGGCGTTCCAGGGCGGTCCCGGGCGGTCCAGTGCAGTCACGGGCGGTCCTGGGCGGTCTCGGGCGGTCCCGGGCGGTTCCGGGCGTTCTAGGGCGGTCCTGCGCGGTCCGGGGCGGTCCTGGGCGGTCCCGGGCGGTCCCGGGCGGTCGGGGTGGTCCCGGGCTGTCCGGGTGTGGTCCTGGGCGGTCCGGGTGCAATCCCGGGCGGTCCGGGTGGTCCCGGGCGCTCACGGGCAGTCCCGGGCGGTCCCGGCTGGTCCCGGGCGGTCTCGGGCGGTCCCGGGCGGTCCCGGCGGTCCAGGGCGGTCCCGGGCGGTCCCAGGCGGTCCCGGGCGGTCCCGGGCGGTCCCGGGCGGTCCCGGGCGGTCCCGGGCGGTCCCGGGCGGTCCGGGGCGGTCCCGGGCGGTCCGGGGCGGTCCCGGGCGGTCCGGGGCGGTCCCGGGCGGTCCGGGGCGGTCCCGGGCGGTCCGGGGCGGTCCCGGGCGGTCCGGGGCGGTCCCGGACGGTCCGGGGCAATCCGGGGTGGTCCGGGGCGGTCAGGGGTGGTCCCGGGCGGTCCCGGGCAGTCCCGGGCGGTCCCGGGCGGTCCAGAGCGGTCCCGGGCGGTCCCGGGCGGTCCCGGGCGGTCCCGGGCGGTCCCGGGCGGTCCGAGGCGGTCCCAGGCGGTCCGGGGCGGTCCCGGGCGGTCCGGGGCGGTCCCTGGCGGTCCGGGCGGTCCCGGGCTGTCCGGGGCGGTCCCGGGCGGTCCGGGGCGGTCCCGGACGGTCCGGGGCAATCCGGGGTGGTCCGGGGCGGTCCGGGCGGTCCCGGGCGGTCCCGGGCAGTCCCGGGCGGTCCCGGGCGGTCCAGAGCGGTCCCGGGCGGTCCCGGGCGGTCCCGGGCGGTCCCGGGCGGTCCCAGGTGGTCCCGGGCGGTCCCGGGCGGTCCGGAGCGGTCTTGGGCGGTCCCGGGCGGTCCCTGGCGGTCCGGGGCGGTCCTGGGCGGTCCGGGGCGGTCCCGGGCGGTCCGGGGCGGTCCCGGGCGGTCCGGGGCGGTCCCGGGCGGTCCCGGGCGGTCCCAGGCGGTCCCGGGTGGTCCCGGGCGGTCCCGGGCGGTCCGGGGCGGTCCTGGGCGGTCCGGGGCGGTCCCGGGCGGTCCCGGGCGGGTTCCCGGGCGGTCCCGGGCGGTCCCGGGCAGTCCCGGGCGGTCCTGGGCGGTCCCGGCCGGTCCCGGGTGGTCCTGGGCGGTCCGGGGCGGTCCCGGACGGTCCGGGGCGGTCCCGGGCGGTCTGGGGCGGTCCCGGACGGTCCGGGGGAAATCCGAGGTGGTCCGGGGCGGTCCAGGGCGGTCCCGGGCGGTCCCGGGCAGTCCCGGGCGGTCCCGGGCGGTCCAGAGCGGTCCCGGGCGGTCCCGGGCGGTCCCGGGCGGTCCCGGGCGGTCCCGGGCGGTCCCGGGCGGTCCCGGGCGGTCCGGAGCGGTCTTGGGCGGTCCCGGGCGGTGCCGGGCGGTCCGGGGCGGTCCTGGGCGGTCCGGGGCGGTCCCGGGCGGTCCGGGGCGGTCCTGGGCGGTCCGGGGCGGTCCCGGTGCGGTCCCGGGCGGTCCCGGGCGGTCCCGGGCAGTCCCGGGCGGTCCCGGGCGGTCCCGGGCGCTCCCGGGCGGTCCCGGGCGGTCCCGGGCGGTCCTGGGCGGTCCCGGGCGGTCCCGGGCGGTCTCGGGCGGTTCGGGCGGTCCCGGGCGGTCCCGGGCGGTCCCGGGCGGTCCCGGGCGGTCCGGGGCGGTCCCGGGCGGTCCCGGGCGGTCCGGGGCGGTCCCGGGCGGTCCCGGCGGTCCCGGGCGGTCCCGGGCGGTCCCGGGCAGTCCCGGGCGGTCCCGGGCGGTCCTGGTCGGTCCCGGGTGGTCCGGGGCGGTCCGGGCGGTCCCGGGCGGTCCGGGGCGGTCCCGGGCGGTCCGGGGCGGTCCCGGGCGGTCCGGGGCGGTCCCGGACGGTCCGGGGCAATCCGGGGTGGTCCGGGGCGGTCCGGGCGGTCCCGGGCGGTCCCGGGCAGTCCCGGGCGGTCCCGGGCGGTCCAGAGCGGTCCTGGGCGGTCCCGGGCGGTCCCAGGCGGTCCCGGGCGGTTCCGGGCGGTCCGGAGCGGTCTTGGGCGGTCCCGGGCGGTCCCGGGCGGTCCGGGGCGGTCCCGGGCGGTCCGGGGCGGTCCCGGGCGGTCCGGGGCGGTCCCGGGCGGTCCCGGGCGGTCCCGGGCGGTCCCGGGCGGTCCCGGGTGGTCCCGGGGCGGTCGTCCGGGCAATCCGGGGGTGGTCCAGGGCGGTCCGGGGCGGTCCCGGGCGGTCCCGGGCAGTCCCGGGCGGTCCCGGGCGGTCCAGAGCGGTCCCGGGCGGTCCCGGGCGGTCACGGGCGGTCCCGGGCGGTCCCGGGCGGTCCGAGGCGGTCCCAGGCGGTCCGGGGCGGTCCCGGGCGGTCTGGGGCGGTCCCTGGCGGTCCGGGGCGGTCCCGGGCTGTCCGGGGCGGTCACGGGCGGTCCGGGGCGGTCCCGGACGGTCCGGGGCAATCCGGGGTGGTCCGGGGCGGTCCGGGCGGTCCCGGCGGTCCCGGGCAGTCCCGGGCGGTCCCGGGCGGTCCAGAGCGGTCCCCGGCGGTCCCGGGCGGTCCTGGGCGGTCCGGGGCGGTCCCGGGCGGTCCCGGGGCGGTCCCGGGCGGTCCCGGGCGGTCCGGGGCGGTCCCGGGCGGTCCGGGGCGGTCCCGGGCGGTCCGGGGCGGTCCCGGGCGGTCCGGGGCGGTCCCGGGCGGTCCGGGGCGGTCCCGGACGGTCCGGGGCAATCCGGGGTGGTCTGGGGCGGTCCGGGGCGGTCCCGGGCGGTCCCGGGCAGTCCCGGGCGGTCCCGGGCGGTCCAGAGCGGTCCCGGGCGGTCCCCGGCGGTCCCGGGCGGTCCCGGGCGGTCCCGGGCGGTCCGAGGCGGTCCCAGGCGGTCCGGGGCGGTCCCGGGCCGTCTGGGGCGGTCCCTGGCGGTCCGGGGCGGTCCCGGGCTGTCCGGGGCGGTCCCGGGCGGTCCGGGGCGGTCCCGGACGGTCCGGGGCAATCCGGGGTGGTCCGGGGCGGTCCGGGCGGTCCCGGGCGGTCCCGGGCAGTCCCGGGCGGTCCCGGGCGGTCCAGAGCGGTCCCAGGCGGTCCCGGGCGGTCCCGGGCGGTCGGGGCGGTCCCGGGCGGTCCCGGGCGGTCCCGGGCGGTCCGGGGCGGTCCCGGGCGGTCCGGGGCGGTCCCGGGCGGTCCGGGGCGGTCCCGGGCGGTCCGGGGCGGTCCCGGGCGGTCCGGGGCGGTCCCGGGCGGTCCGGGGCGGTCCCGTACGTTCCGGGGCAATCCGGGGTGGTCCGGGGCGGTCCGGGGCGGTCCCGGGCGGTCCCGGGCAGTCCCGGGCGGTCCCGGGCGGTCCAGAGCGGTCCCGGGCGGTCCCGGGCGGTCCTGGGCGGTCCCGGGTGGTCCCGGGGGGTCCGAGGCGGTCCCAGGCGGTCCGGGGCGGTCCCGGGCGGTCCGGGGCGGTCCCTGGCGGTCCGGGGCGGTCCGGGCGGTCCGGGGCGGTCCCGGGCGGTCCGGGGCGGTCCCGGACGGTCCGGGGCAATCCGGGGTGGTCCGGGGCGGTCCGGGCGATCCCGGGCGGTCCCGGGCAGTCCCGGGCGGTCCAGGGCGGTCCAGAGCGGTCCCGGGCGGTCCCGGGCGGTCCCGGGCGGTCCCGGGCGGTCCCAGGTGGTCCCGGGCGGTCCCGGGCGGTCCGGAGCGGTCTTGGGCGGTCCCGGGCGGTCCCGGGCGGTCCGGGGCGGTCCTGGGCGGTCCGGGGCGGTCCCGGGCGGTCCGGGCGGTCCAGGGCGGTCCGGGGCGGTCCCGGGCGGTCCCGGGCGGTCCCGGGCGGTCCCGGGTGGTCCCGGGCAGTCCCGGGCGGTCCGGGGTGGTTCCGGGCGGTCCGGGGCGGTCCCGGGTGGTCCCGGGCGGGTTCCCGGGCGGTCCCGGGCGGTCCTGGGCAGTCCCGGGCGGTCCTGGGCGGTCCTGGCCGGTGCCGGGTGGTCCCGGGCGGTCCGGGGCGGGTCCTGGACGGTCTGGGGCGGTCCCGGGCGGTCTGGGGTGGTCCCGGACGGTCCGGGGCAATCCGGGGTGGTCCGGGGCGGTCCAGGGCGGTCCCGGGCGGTCCCGGGCAGTCCCGGGCGGTCCCGGGCGGTCCAGAGCGGTCCCGGGCGGTCCCGGGCGGTCCCGGGCGGTCCCGGGCGGTCCCGGGCGATCCGGAGCGGTCTTGGGCGGTCCCGGGCGGTCCCGGGCGGTCCGGGGCGGTCCCGGGCGGTCCGGGGCGGTCCCGCGCGGTCCCGGGCGGTCCCGGGCGGTCCCGGGCGGTCCCGGGCGGTTCGGGCAGTCCCGGGCGGTCCCGGGCGGTCCCGGGCGGTCCCGGGCGGTCCGGGGCGGTCCCGGGCGGTCCCGGGCGGTCCGGGGCGGTCCCGGGCGGTCCGGGGCAGTCCCGGGCGGTCCGGGGCGGTCCTGGGCGGTCCCGTGCGGTCCCGGGCGGTCCTGGGCGGTCCCGGGCGGTCCGGTGCGGTCCCGGGCGGTCCCGGGCGGTCCCGGGCGGTCCCGGGCGGTCTCGGGCGGTTCGGGCGGTCCCGGGCGGTCCCGGGCGGTCCGGTGCGGTCCCGGGCGGTCCCGGGCGTTCCCGTGCGGTCCCGGGCGGTCTCGGGCGGTTCGGGCGGTCCCGGGCGGTCCCGGGCGGTCCCGGGCGGTCCCGGGCGGTCCGAGGCGGTCCCAGGCGGTCCGGGGCGGTCCCGGGCGGTCCGGGGCGGTCCCTGGCGGTCCGGGGCGGTCCCGGGCGGTCCGGGGCGGTCCCGGGCGGTCCGGGGCGGTCCCGGACGGTCCGGGGCAATCCGGGGTGGTCCGGGGCGGTCCGGGCGGTCCCGGGCGGTCCCGGGCAGTCCCGGGCGGTCCCGGGCGGTCCAGAGCGGTCCCGAGCGGTCCCGGGCGGTCCCGGGCGGTCCCGGGCGGTCCCAGGCGGTCCCGGGCGGTCCCGGGCGGTCCGGAGCGGTCTTGGGCGGCCCGGGCGGTCCCGGGCGGTCCGGGGCGGTCCTGGGCGGTCCGGGGCGGTCCCGGGCGGTCCGGGGCGGTCCCGGGCGGTCCGCGGCGGTCCCGGGCGGTCCCGGGCGGTCCCGGGCGGTCCCGGGTGGTCCCGGGCGGTCCCGGGCGGTCCCGGGTGGTTCCGGGCGGTCCAGGGCGGTCCCGGGCGGTCCTGGGCAGTCCAGGGCGGTCTCGGGCTTTCCCGGGCGTTCCAGGGCGGTCCCGGGCGGTCCAGTGCAGTCACGGGCGGTCCTGGGCGGTCTCGGGCGGTCCCGGGCGGTTCCGGGCGTTCTAGGGCGGTCCTGCGCGGTCCGGGGCGGTCCTGGGCGGTCCCGGGCGGTCCCGGGCGGTCGGGGTGGTCCCGGGCTGTCCGGGTGTGGTCCTGGGCGGTCCGGGTGCAATCCCGGGCGGTCCGGGGTGGTCCCGGGCGCTCACGGGCAGTCCCGGGCGGTCCCGGCTGGTCCCGGGCGGTCTCGGGCGGTCCCGGGCGGTCCCGGCGGTCCAGGGCGGTCCCGGGCGGTCCCAGGCGGTCCCGGGCGGTCCCGGGCGGTCCCGGGCGGTCCCGGGCGGTCCCGGGCGGTCCCGGGCGGTCCGGGGCGGTCCCGGGCGGTCCGGGGCGGTCCCGGGCGGTCCGGGGCGGTCCCGGGCGGTCCGGGGCGGTCCCGGGCGGTCCGGGGCGGTCCCGGGCGGTCCGGGGCGGTCCCGGACGGTCCGGGGCAATCCGGGGTGGTCCGGGGCGGTCCGGGGTGGTCCCGGGCGGTCCCGGGCAGTCCCGGGCGGTCCCGGGCGGTCCAGAGCGGTCCCGGGCGGTCCCGGGCGGTCCCGGGCGGTCCCGGGCGGTCCCGGGCGGTCCGAGGCGGTCCCAGGCGGTCCGGGGCGGTCCCGGGCGGTCCGGGGCGGTCCCTGGCGGTCCGGGCGGTCCCGGGCTGTCCGGGGCGGTCCCGGGCGGTCCGGGGCGGTCCCGGACGGTCCGGGGCAATCCGGGGTGGTCCGGGGCGGTCCGGGCGGTCCCGGGCGGTCCCGGGCAGTCCCGGGCGGTCCCGGGCGGTCCAGAGCGGTCCCGGGCGGTCCCGGGCGGTCCCGGGCGGTCCCGGGCGGTCCCAGGTGGTCCCGGGCGGTCCCGGGCGGTCCGGAGCGGTCTTGGGCGGTCCCGGGCGGTCCCTGGCGGTCCGGGGCGGTCCTGGGCGGTCCGGGGCGGTCCCGGGCGGTCCGGGGCGGTCCCGGGCGGTCCGGGGCGGTCCCGGGCGGTCCCGGGCGGTCCCAGGCGGTCCCGGGTGGTCCCGGGCGGTCCCGGGCGGTCCGGGGCGGTCCTGGGCGGTCCGGGGCGGTCCCGGGCGGTCCCGGGCGGGTTCCCGGGCGGTCCCGGGCGGTCCCGGGCAGTCCCGGGCGGTCCTGGGCGGTCCCGGCCGGTCCCGGGTGGTCCCGGGCGGTCCGGGGCGGTCCCGGACGGTCCGGGGCGGTCCCGGGCGGTCTGGGGCGGTCCCGGACGGTCCGGGGGAAATCCGAGGTGGTCCGGGGCGGTCCAGGGCGGTCCCGGGCGGTCCCGGGCAGTCCCGGGCGGTCCCGGGCGGTCCAGAGCGGTCCCGGGCGGTCCCGGGCGGTCCCGGGCGGTCCCGGGCGGTCCCGGGCGGTCCCGGGCGGTCCCGGGCGGTCCGGAGCGGTCTTGGGCGGTCCCGGGCGGTGCCGGGCGGTCCGGGGCGGTCCTGGGCGGTCCGGGGCGGTCCCGGGCGGTCCGGGGCGGTCCTGGGCGGTCCGGGGCGGTCCCGGGCGGTCCCGGGCGGTCCCGGGCGGTCCCGGGCAGTCCCGGGCGGTCCCGGGCGGTCCCGGGCGCTCCCGGGCGGTCCCGGGCGGTCCCGGGCGGTCCTGGGCGGTCCCGGGCGGTCCCGGGCGGTCTCGGGCGGTTCGGGCGGTCCCGGGCGGTCCCGGGCGGTCCCGGGCGGTCCCGGGCGGTCCGGGGCGGTCCCGGGCGGTCCCGGGCGGTCCGGGGCGGTCCCGGGCGGTCCCGGCGGTCCCGGGCGGTCCCGGGCGGTCCCGGGCAGTCCCGGGCGGTCCCGGGCGGTCCTGGTCGGTCCCGGGTGGTCCGGGGCGGTCCGGGGCGGTCCCGGGCGGTCCGGGGCGGTCCCGGGCGGTCCGGGGCGGTCCCGGGCGGTCCGGGGCGGTCCCGGACGGTCCGGGGCAATCCGGGGTGGTCCGGGGCGGTCCGGGCGGTCCCGGGCGGTCCCGGGCAGTCCCGGGCGGTCCCGGGCGGTCCAGAGCGGTCCCGGGCGGTCCCGGGCGGTCCCAGGCGGTCCCGGGCGGTTCCGGGCGGTCCGGAGCGGTCTTGGGCGGTCCCGGGCGGTCCCGGGCGGTCCGGGGCGGTCCCGGGCGGTCCGGGGCGGTCCCGGGCGGTCCGGGGCGGTCCCGGGCGGTCCGGGGCGGTCCCGGGCGGTCCCGGGCGGTCCCGGGCGGTCCCGGGTGGTCCCGGGCGGTCCCGGGCGGTCCGGGGCGGTCCCGGGCGGTCCGGGGCGGTCCCGGGCGGTCCCGGGCGGGTTCCCGGGCGGTCCCGGGCGGTCCCGGGCAGTCCCGGGCGGTCCTGGGCGGTCCCGGCCGGTCCCGGGTGGTCCCGGGCGGTCCGGGGCTGTCCCGGACGGTCCGGGGCGGTCCCGGGCGGTCTGGGGCGGTCCCGGACGGTCCGGGGCAATCCGGGGTGGTCCGGGGCGGTCCAGGGCGGTCCCGGGCGCTCCCGGGCGGTCCCGGGCGGTCCCGGGCGGTCCAGAGCGGTCCCGGGCGGTCCCGGGCGGTCCCGGGCGGTCCCGGGCGGTCCCGGGCGGTCCCGGGCGGTCCCGGGCGGTCCGGAGCGGTCTTGGGCGGTCCCGGGCGGTCCCGGGCGGTCCGGGGCGGTCCTGGGCGGTCCGGGGCGGTCCCGGGCGGTCCGGGGCGGTCCCGGGCGGTCCGGGGCGGTCCCGGGCGGTCCCGGGCGGTCCCGGGCGGTCCCGGGCGGTCCCGGGCGGTCCCGGGCGGTCCCGGGCGCTCCCGGGCGGTCCCGGGCGGTCCCGGGCGGTCCTGGGCGGTCCCGGGCGGTCCGGGCGGTCTCGGGCGGTTCGGGCGGTCCCGGGCGGTCCCGGGCGGTCCCGGGCGGTCCCGGGCGGTCCGGGGCGGTCCCGGGCGGTCCCGGGCGGTCCGGGGCGGTCCCGGGCGGTCCCGGGCGGTCCCGGGCGGTCCCGGGCGGTCCCGGGCAGTCCCGGGCGGTCCCGGGCGGTCCTGGTCGGTCCCGGGTGGTCCGGGGCGGTCCGGGGCGGTCCCGGGCGGTCCTGGGCGGTCCTGGGCGGTCCCGGGCGCTCCCGGGCGGTCCCGGGCGGTCCCGGGCGGTCCGCGGCAGTCCCGGGCGGTCCGGGGCGGTCCTGGGCGGTCCCGTGCGGTCCCGGGCGGTCCTGGGCGGTCCCGGGCGGTCTCGGGCGGTTCGGGCGGTCCCGGGCGGTCCCGGGCGGTCCCGGGCGGTCCCGGGCAGTCCCGGGCGGTCCGGGGCGGTCCCGGTCGGTCCCGGGCGGTCCAGGGCGGTCCCGGGCGGTCCCGGGCAGTCCCGGGCGGTCCCGGGCGGTCTCGGGCGGTCCCGGGTGGTCCCGGGCGGTCCGGGGCGGTCCCGGGCGGTCCCGGGCGGTCCCGGGCGGTCCCGGGCGGTCCCGGGCGGTCCCGGGCAGTCCCGGGCGGTCCGGGGCGGTCCCGGTCGGTCCTGGGTGGTCCAGGGCCGTCCCGGGCGGTCCCGGGCGGTCCCGGGCGGTCCCGGGCAGTCCCGGGCGGTCCCGTGTGGTCCCGGGCGGTCCGGGGCGGTCCCGGGCGGTCCCGGGCGCTCCCGGGCGGTCCCGGGCGGTCCCAGGCGGTCCCGGGCGGTCCCGGGCGGTCCCGGGTGGTCCCGGGCGGTCGAGGGCGGTCCCGGGCGGTCCTGGGCGGTCCCGGGCGGTCTCGGGCGGTCCCGGGCGTTCCAGGGCGGTCCCGGGCGGTCCAGTGCGGTCACGGGCGGTCCTGGGCGGTCTTGGGCGGTCCGAGGTGGTCCCGGGCGGTCCGGGGCGGTCTCGGGTGGTCCCGGGCGGTCCCGGGCGTTCTAGGGCGGTCCCGGGCGGTCTGGGGCGGTCCCGGGCGGTCCCGGGCGGTCCCGGGCGGTCGGGGCGGTCCCGGGCTGTCCGGGTGTGGTCCTGGGCGGTCCGGGTGCGGTCCCGGGCGGTCCGGGGCGGTCCGGGCGGTCACGGGCAGTCCCGGGCGGTCCCGGGTGGTCCCGGGTGGTCTCGGGCGGTCCCGGGCGGTCCCGGGCGGTCCGGGGCGGTCCCGGGCGGTCCCGGGCGGTCCGGGGCAGTCCCGGGCGATCCGGGGCGGTCCAGGGCGGTCCGGGGCGGTACCGGGCGGTCCTGGGCGGTCCCGGGCGGTCCCGGGCGGTCCCGGGCGGTCCCGGGCGGTCCGGGGCGGTCCCGGGCGGTCCGGGGCGGTCCCGGGCGGTCCGGGGCGGTCCCGGGCGGTCCCGCGCGGTCCCTGACGGTCCGGGGCAATCCGGGGTGGTCCGGGGCCGTCCGGGGCGGTCCCGGGCGGTCCCGGGCAGTCCCGGGCGGTCCCGGGCGGTCCAGAGCGGTGCCGGGCAGTCCCGGGCGGTCCCGGGCGGTCCCGGGCGGTCCGAGGCGGTCCCGGGCGGTCCGGGGCGGTCCCGGGCGGTCCGGGGCGGTCCCGGGCGGTCCGGGGCGGTCTCGGGCGGTCCGGGGCGGTCCCGGGCGTTCCGGGGCGGTCCCGGACGGTCCGGGGCAATCCGGGGTGGTCCGGGGCGGTCCGGGCGGTCCTGGGCGGTCCCGGGCAGTCCCGGGCGGTCCCGGGCGGTCCAGAGCGGTCCCGGGCGGTCCCGGGCGGTCCCGGGCGGTCCCGGGCGGTCCCGGGCAGTCCCGGGCGGTCCCGGGCGGTCCGGAGCGGTCTTGGGCGGTCCCGGGCGGTCCCGGGCGGTCCGGGGCGGTCCTGGGCGGTCCGGGGCGGTCACAGGCGGTCCGGGGCGGTCCCGGGCGGTCCGGGGCGGTCCCGGGCGGTCCCGGGCGGTCCCGGGCGGTCCCGGGCGGTCCCGGGCAGTCCCGGGCGGTCCCGGGCGGTCCCGGGCGGTCCCGGGTGGTCCCGTGCGGTCTGGGGCGGTACCGGGCGGTCCCGGGGGCTCCCGGGCGGTCCCGGGCGGTCCTGGGCGGTCCCGGGCGGTCCTGGGCGGTCCTGGGCGGTCTCGGGCGGTTCGGGCGGTCCCGGGCGGTCCCGGGCGGTCCCGGGCGTTCCCGGGCGGTCCGGGGCGGTTCCGGGCGGTCCCGGGCGGTCCGGGGCGGTCCCGGGCGGTCCCGGGCGGTCCCGGGCGGTCCCGGGCGGTCCCGGGCAGTCCCGGGCGGTCCCGGGCGGTCTGGTCGGTCCCGGGTGGTCCCGGGCGGTCCGGGGCGGTCCCGCGCGGTCCCGGGCGGTCCCGGGTGGTCCCGGGCGGTCCAGGGCGGTCCCGGGCGGTCCGGGGCGGTCCCGGGCGGTCCGGGTCGGTCCCGGGCGGTCCGGGGCGGTCCCGGACGGTCCGGGGCAATCCGGGGTGGTCCGGGGCGGTCCGGGGCGGTCCTGGGCGGTCCCGGGCAGTCCCGGGCGGTCCCGGGCGGTCCTGGGCGGTCCCGGGCGGTCCTGGGCGGTCCTGGGCGGTCTCGGGCGGTTCGGGCGGTCCCGGGCGGTCCCGGGCGGTCCCGGGTGTTCCCGGGCGGTCCGGGGCGGTCCCGGGCGGTCCCGGGCGGTCCGGGGCGGTCCCGGGCGGTCCCGGGCGGTCCCGGGCGGTCCCGGGCGGTCCCGGGCAGTCCCGGGCGGTCCCGGGCGGTCTGGTCGGTCCCGGGCGGTCCCGGGCAGTCCCGGGCGGTCCCGGGCGGTCCCGGGCGGTCCCGGGTGGTCCCGTGCGGTCCGGGGCGGTCCCGGGCGGTCCCGGGGGCTCCCGGGCGGTCCGGGTCGGTCCCGGGCGGTCCGGGGCGGTCCCGGACGGTCCGGGGCAATCCGGGGTGGTCCGGGGCGGTCCGGGGCGGTCCTGGGCGGTCCCGGGCAGTCCCGGGCGGTCCCGGGCGGTCCAGAGCGGTCCCGGGCGGTCCCGGGCGGTCCCGGGCGGTCCCGGGCGGTCCCGGGCGGTCAGGGCGGTCCCGGGCGGTCCGGAGCGGTCTTGGGCGGTCCCGGGCGGTCCCGGGCGGTCCGGGGCGGTCCTGGGCGGTCCGGGGCGGTCACGGGCGGTCCGGGGCGGTCCCGGGCGGTCCGGGGCGGTCCGGGGCGGTCCCGGGCGGTCCCGGGCGGTCCCGGGCGGTCCCGGGCAGTCCCGGGCGGTCCCGGGCGGTCCCGGGCGGTCCCGGGTGGTCCCGTGCGGTCCGGGGCGGTCCCGGGCGGTCCCGGGGGCTCCCGGGCGGTCCCGGGCGGTCCCGGGCGGTCCCGGGCAGTCCCGGGTGGTCCCGGGCGGTCTGGTCGGTCCCGGGTGGTCCCGGGCGGTCCAGGGCGGTCTCGGGCGGTCCCGGGCGGTCCCGGGTGGTCCCGGGCGGTCCAGGGCGGTCCCGGGCGGTCCTGGGCGGTCCCGGGCGGTCCCGGGCGTTCCAGGGCGGTCCCGGGCGGTCCAGCGTGGTCCCGGGCGGTCCTGGGCGGTCCCGGGCGGACCGAGGCGGTCCCGGGCGGTCCGGGGCGGTCCCAGGCGGTCCCGGGCGGTCCCGGGCGTTCTAGGGCGGTCCCGGGCGGTCCGGGGCGGTCCCGGGCGGTCCTGGGCGGTCCCGGGCGGTCCTGGGCGGTCCGGGGCGGTCCCGGGCGGTCCGGGGCGGTCCCGGGCGGTCCCTGGCGGTCCCGGGCGGTCCCGGGCGGTCCCGGGCGGTCCCGGGCGGTCCGGGGTGGTCCCGGGCGGTCCCGGGCGGTCCCGGGCGGTCCCGGGCGGTCCCGGGCGGTCCCGGGCGGTGCCGGGCGGTTCGGGGCTATCCGGGGCGGTCCGGGGCGGTCCGGGTCGGTCCCGGGCGGTCCCGGGCGGTCCGTGGCGGTCCCGGGCGGTCCGGGGCGGTCCCAGGCGGTCCCGGGCGGTCCCGGGCGTTCTAGGGTGGTCCCGGGCGGTCCGGGGCGGTCCCGGGCGGTCCTGGGCGGTCCCGGGCGGTCCTGGGCGGGTCCGGGGCGGTCCCGGGCGGTCCCGGGGCGGTCCCGGGCGGTCCCTGGCGGTCCCGGGCGGTCCTGGGCGGTCCCGGGCGGTCCCGGGCGGTCCGGGGTCGTCCCGGGCGGTCCCGGGCGGTCCCGGGCGGTCCCGGGCGGTCCCGGGCGGTCCCGGGCGGTTCGGGGCTATCCGGGGCGGTCCGGGGCGGTCCGGGTCGGTCCCGGGCGGTCCCGGGCGGTCCGGGGCGGTCCCGGGCGGTCTGGGGCGGTCCCGGGCGGTCCGGGACGGTCCCGGGCGGTCCGGGGCAATCCGGGGCGGTCCGGGGCGGTCCGGGGCGGTCCCGGGCGGTCCCGGGCAGTCCCGGGCGGTCCCGGGCGGTCCCGGGCGGTCCCGGGCGGTCCCGGGCGGTCCGGGGCGGTCCTGGGCGGTCTGGGGCGGTCCTGGGCGGTCCCGGGCGGTCCCGGGCGGTCCGGGGCGGTCCCGGGCGGTCCCGGGCGGTCCCTAGCGGTCCGGTGCGGTCCCGGGCGGTCCGGGGCGGTCCCGGGCGGTCCGGGCCGGTCCTGGGCGGTCCGGGGCGGTCCCGGGCGATCCGGGGCGGTCCCGGGCGGTCCTGGGCGGTCCTGGGCAGTCCCGGGCGGTCCCGGGCGGTCCAGAGCGGTCCCGGGCGGTCTGGTCGGTCCCGTGTGGTCCCGGGCGGTCCGGGGCGGTCCCGGGCGGTCCCGGGCGGTCCCGGGTGGTCCCGGGCGGTCCAGGGCGGTCCCGGGCGGTCCGGGGCGGTCCCGAG
Source organism: Petromyzon marinus (assembly GCF_048934315.1). Classification (NCBI taxonomy): domain Eukaryota; kingdom Metazoa; phylum Chordata; class Hyperoartia; order Petromyzontiformes; family Petromyzontidae; genus Petromyzon; species Petromyzon marinus. Next base: position 44,854 of record NW_027423094.1, read on the forward strand.
CGGTCCGGGTCGGTCCCGGGCGGTCCGGGGCGGTCCCGGACGGTCCGGGGCAATCCGGGGTGGTCCGGGGCGGTCCGGGGGCGCTCCTGGGCGGTCCCGGGCAGTCCCGGGCGGTCCCGGGCGGGTCCAGAGCGGTTGCGGGCGGTCCCGGGCGGTCCCGGGCGGTCCCGGGCGGTCCGGGCGGTCCCGGGCGGTCCCGGGCGGTCCGGAGCGGTCTTGGGCGGTCCCGGGCGGTCCCGGGCGGTCCGGGGCGGTCCTGGGCGGTCCGGGCGGTCCGGAGCGGTCTTGGGCGGTCCCGGGCGGTCCCGGGCGGTCCCGGGCAGTCCCGGGCGGTCCCGGGCGGTTCGGGCTATCCGGGGCGGTCCGGCGCGGTCCGGGTCGGTCCCGGGCGGTCCCGGGCGGTCCGTGGCGGTCCCGGGCGGTCCGGGTCGGTCCCAGGCGGTCCCGGGCGGTCCCGGGCGTTCTAGGGTGGTCCCGGGCGGTCCGGGGCGGTCCCGGGCGGTCCTGGGCGGTCCCAGGCGGTCCTGGGCGGTCCGGGGCGGTCCCGGGCGGTCCGGGGCGGTCCCGGGCGGTCCCTGGCGGTCCCGGGCGGTCCTGGGCGGTCCCGGGCGGTCCCGGGCGGTCCGGGGTCGTCCCGGGCGGTCCCGGGCGGTCCCGGGCGGTCCCGGGCGGTCCCGGGCGGTCCCGGGCGGTTCGGGGCTATCCGGGGCGGTCCGGGGCGGTCCGGGTCGGTCCCGGGCGGTCCCGGGCGGTCCGGGGCGGTCCCGGGCGGTCCGGGGCGGTCCCGGGCGGTCCGGGACGGTCCCGGGCGGTCCGGGGCAATCCGGGGCGGTCCGGGGCGGTCCGGGGCGGTCCTGGGCGGTCCCGGGCAGTCCCGGGCGGTCCCGGGCGGGCCAGAGCGGTCCCAGGCGGTCCCGGGCGGTCCCGGGCGGTCCCGGGCGGTCCCGGGCGGTCCCGGGCGGTCCCTGGCGGTCCGGAGCGGTCTAGGCGGTCCCGGGCGGTCCCGGGCGGTCCGGGGCGGTCCTGGGCGGTCCGGGGCGGTCACGGGCGGACCGGGGCGGTCCCGGGCGGTCCAGGGCGGTCCGGGGCGGTCCCGGGCGGTCCCGGGCGGTCCCGGGCGGTCCCGGGCAGTCCCGGGCGGTCCCGGGCGGTCCCGGGCGGTCCTGGGTGGTCCCGTGCGGTCCGGGGCGGTCCCGGGCGGTCCCGGGGCTCCCGGGCGGTCCCGGGCGGTCCCGGGCGGTCCCGGGCAGTCCCGGGCGGTCCCGGGCGGTCTGGTCGGTCCCGGGTGGTCCCGGCGGTCCGGGGGCGGTCCCGGGCGGTCCCGGGCGGTCCCGGGTGGTCCCGGGCGGTCCAGGGCGGTCCCGGGCGGTCCTGGGCGGTCCTGGGCGGTCCCGGGCGTTCCAGGGCGGTCCCGGACGGTCCAGGGTGGTCCCGGGCGGTCCTGGGCGGTCCCGGGCGGTCCGAGGCGGTCCCGGGCGGTCCGGGGCGGTCCCAGGCGGTCCCGGGCGGTCCCGGGCGTTCTAGGGCGGTCCCGGGCGGTCCGGGGCGGTCCCTGGCGGTCCTGGGCGGTCCCGGGCGGTCCCGGGCGGTCGGGGCGGTCCCGGGCTGTCCGGGTGTGGTCCTGGGCGGTCCGGGTGCGGTCCGGGGCGGTCCGGGGCGGTCCGGGCGGTCACGGGCAGTCCCGGGCGGTCCCGGGTGGTCCCGGGCGGTCCGGTCGGTCCCGGGCGGTCCCGGGCGGTCCGGGCGGTCCCGGGCGGTCCCGGGCGGTCCGGGGCGGTCCCGGATGATCCGGGGCGGTCCAGGGCGGTCCGGGGCGGTCCCGGGCGGTCCCGGGCGGTCCCGGGCGGTCCCGGGCGGTCCCGGGCGGTCCCGGGCGGTCCTGGGCGGTCCGGGGCGGTCCCGGGCGGTCCGGGCGGTCCCGGGCGGTCCGGGGCGGTCCCGGGCGGTCCTGGGCGGTCCCGGACGGTCCGGGGCAATCCGGGGTGGTCCGGGGCGGTCCGGGGCGGTCCCGGGCGGTCCCGGGCAGTCCCGGGCGGTCCCGGGCGGTCCAGAGCGGTCCCGGGCAGTCCGGGCGGTCCGGGCAGTCCCGGGCGGTCCGAGGCGGTCCCGGGCGGTCCGGGGCGGTCCCGGGCGGTCCGGGGGCGGTCCCGGGCGGTCCGGGGCGGTCCCGGGCGGTCCGGGGCGGTCCCGGGCGTTCCGGGGCGGTCCCGGACGGTGCGGGGTAATCCGGGGTGGTCCGGGGCGGTCCGGGCGGTCCTGGGCGGTCCCGGGCAGTCCCGGGCGGTCCCGGGCGGTCCAGAGCGGTCCCGGGCGGTCCCGGGCAGTCCCGGGCGGTCCCGGGCGGTCCCGGGCGGTCCCGGGCGGTCCCTGGCGGTCCAGAGCGGTCTTGGTCGGTCCCGGGCGGTCCCGGGCGGTCCGGGGCGGTCCTGGGCGGTCCGGGGCGGTCACGGGCGGTCCGGGGCGGTCCCGGGCGGTCCGGGGCGGTCCGGGGCGGTCCCGGGCGGTCCCGGGCGGTCCCGGGCGGTCCCGGGCGGTCCCGGGCAGTCCCGGGCGGTCCCGGGCGGTCCCGGGCGGTCCCGGGCGGTCCCGGGTGGTCCCGTACGGTCCGGGGCGGTCCCGGGCGGTCCCGGGGGCTCCCGGGCGGTCCCGGGCGGGCCTGGGCGGTCCCGGGCGGTCCGGGCGGTCCTGGGCGGTCTCGGGCGGTTCGGGCGGTCCCGGGCGGTCCCGGGCGGTCCCGGGCGTTCCCGGGCGGTCCGGGGCGGTCCCGGGCGGTCCCGGGCGGTCCGGGGCGGTCCCGGGCGGTCCCGGGCGGTCCCGGGCGGTCCCGGGCGGTCCCGGGCAGTCCCGGGCGGTCCCGGGCGGTCTGGTCGGTCCCGGGTGGTCCCGGGCGGTCCGGGGCGGTCCCGGGCGGTCCCGGGCGGTCCCGGGTGGTCCCGGGCGGTCCAGGGCGGTCCCGGGCGGTCCGGGGCGGTCCCGGGCGGTCCGGGTCGGTCCCGGGCGGTCCGGGGCGGTCCCGGACGGTCCGGGCAATCCGGGGTGGTCCGGGGCGGTCCGGGGCGGTCCTGGGCGGTCCCGGGCAGTCCCGGGCGGTCCCGGGCGGTCCAGAGCGGTCCCGGGCGGTCCCGGGCCATCCCGGGCGGTCCCGGGCGGTCCCGGGCGGTCCCGGGCGGTCCCGGGCGGTCCCGGGCGGTCCCGGGCGGTCCGGAGCGGTCTTGGGCGGTCCCGGGCGGTCCCGGGCGGTCCGGGGCGGTCCTGGGCGGTCCGGGGCGGTCACGGGCGGTCCGGGGCGGTCCCGGGCGGTCCGGGGCGGTCCGGGGCGGTCCCGGGCGGTCCCGGGCGGTCCCGGGCGGTCCCGGGCAGTCCCGGGCGGTCCCGGGCGGTCCCGGGCGGTCCCGGGTGGTCCCGTGCGGTCCGGGGCGGTCCCGGGCGGTCCCGGGGGCTCCCGGGCGGTCCCGGGCGGTCCTGGGCGGTCCCGGGCAGTCCCGGGCGGTCCCGGGCGGTCTGGTCGGTCCCGGGTGGTCCCGGGCGGTCCGGGGCGGTCCCGGGCGGTCCCGGGCGGTCCCGGGTGGTCCCGGGCGGTCCAGGGCGGTCCCGGGCGGTCCTGGGCGGTCCCGGGCGGTCCAGGCGTTCCAGGGCGGTCCCGGGCGGTCCAGGGTGGTCCCGGGCGGTCCTGGGCGGTCCCGGGCGGTCCGAGGCGGTCCCGGGCGGTCCAGGGCGGTCCCAGGCGGTCCCGGGCGGTCCCTAGCGGTCTGGTGCGGTCCCGGGCGGTCCGGGGCGGTCCCGGGCGGTCCGGGCCGGTCCCGGGCGGTCCGGGCGGTCCCGGGCGATCCGGGGCGGTCCCGGGCGGTCCTGGGCGGGTCCCGGGCAGTCCCGGGCGGTCCCGGGCGGTCCAGAGCGGTCCCGGGCGGTCTGGTCGGTCCCGGGTGGTCCCGGGCGGTCCGGGCGGTCCCGGGCGGTCCCGGGCGGTCCAGGGCGGTCCCGGGCGGTCCGGGGCGGTCCCGGGCGGTGCGGGTCGGTCCCGGGCGGTCCGGGGGCGGTCCCGGACGGTCCGGGGCAATCCGGGGTGGTCCGGGGCGGTCCGGGGCGGTCCTGGGCGGTCCCGGGCAGTCCCAGGCGGTCCCGGGCGGTCCAGAGCGGTCCCGGGCGGTCCCGGGCGGTCCCGGGCGGTCCCGGGCGGTCCCGGGCGGTCCTGGGCGGTCCCGGGCGGTCTTGGGCGGTCCCGGGCGATCCCGGGCGGTCCGGGCGGTCCTGGGCGGTCCGGGGCGGTCACGGGCGGTCCGGGGCGGTCCCGGGCGGTCCGGGGCGGTCCAGGGCGGTCCCGGGCGGTCCTGGGCGGTCCCGGGCGGTCCCGGGCAGTCCCGGGCGGTCCCGGGCGGTCCCGGGCGGTCCCGGGTGGTCCCGTGCGGTCCGGGGCGGTCCCGGGTGGTCCCGGGGGCTCCCGGGCGGTCCGGGCGGTCCCGGGCGGTCCCGGGCAGTCCCGGGCGGTCCCGGGCGGTCTGGTCGGTCCCGGGTGGTCCCGGCGGTCCGGGGCGGTCCCGGGCGGTCCCGGGCGGTCCCGGGTGGTCCCGGGCGGTCCAGGGGCGGTCCCGGGCGGTCCTGGGCGGTCCCGGGCGGTCCCGGGCGTTCCAGGGCGGTCCCGGGCGGTCCAGGGTGGTCCCGGGCGGTCCTGGGCGGTCCCGGGCGGTCAGAGGCGGTCCCGGGCGGTCCGGGGCGGTCCCAGGCGGTCCCGGGCGGTCCCGGGCGTTCTAGGGCGGGTCCCGGGCGGTCCGGGGCGGTCCCCGGGCGGTCCTGGGCGGTCCCGGGCGGTCCTGGGCTGTCCGGGGCGGTCCCGGGCGGTCCGGGGCGGTCCCGGGCGGTCCCTGGCGGTCCCGGGCGGTCCCGGGCGGTCCCGGGCGGTCCCGGGCGGTCCCGGGCGGTCCGGGGTGGTCCCGGGCGGGTCCCGGGCGGTCCCGGGCGGTCCCGGGCGGTCCCCGGCGGTCCCGGGCGGTCCCGGGTGGTTTCGGGGCTATCCGAGGCGGTCCGGGGCGGTCCGGGTCGGTCCCGGGCGGTCCCGGGCGGTCCGTGGCGGTCCCGGGCGGTCGGGCGGTCCCAGGCGGTCCCGGGCGGTCCCGGGCGTTCTAGGGCGGTCCCGGACCCTCCCCGGACCCTCCCCGGACCCTCCCCGGACCCTCCCCGGACCCTCCCCGGACCCTCCCCGGACCCTCCCCGGACCCTCCCCGGACCCTCCGGACCCTCCCCGGACCCTCCCCGGACCCTCCCCGGACCCTCCCCGGACCCTCCCGCGACCCTCCCCGGACCCTCCCCAGGACCCTCCCCGGA
>NW_027423094.1:50272-126994 GCF_048934315.1 Petromyzon marinus
GACCCTCCCCGGACCCTCCCCGGACCCTCCCCGGACCCTCCCCGGACCCTCCCCGGACCCTCCCCGGACCCTCCCCGGACCCTCCCCGGACCCTCCCCGGACCCTCCCCGGACCCTCCCCGGACCCTCCCCGGACCCTCCCCGGACCCTCCCCGGACCCTCCCCGGACCCTCCCCGGACCCTCCCCGGACCCTCCCCGGACCCTCCCCGGACCCTCCCCGGACCCTCCCCGGACCCTCCCCGGACCCTCCCCGGACCCTCCCCGGACCCTCCCCGGACCCTCCCCGGACCCTCCCCGGACCCTCCCCGGACCCTCCCCGGACCCTCCCCGGACCCTCCCCGGACCCTCCCCGGACCCTCCCCGGACCCTCCCCGGACCCTCCCCGGACCCTCCCCGGACCCTCCCCGGACCCTCCCCGGACCCTCCCCGGACCCTCCCCGGACCCTCCCCGGACCCTCCCCGGACCCTCCCCGGACCCTCCCCGGACCCTCCCCGGACCCTCCCCGGACCCTCCCCGGACCCTCCCCGGACCCTCCCCGGACCCTCCCCGGACCCTCCCCGGACCCTCCCCGGACCCTCCCCGGACCCTCCCCGGACCCTCCCCGGACCCTCCCCGGACCCTCCCCGGACCCTCCCCGGACCCTCCCCGGACCCTCCCCGGACCCTCCCCGGACCCTCCCCGGACCCTCCCCGGACCCTCCCCGGACCCTCCCCGGACCCTCCCCGGACCCTCCCCGGACCCTCCCCGGACCCTCCCCGGACCCTCCCCGGACCCTCCCCGGACCCTCCCCGGACCCTCCCCGGACCCTCCCCGGACCCTCCCCGGACCCTCCCCGGACCCTCCCCGGACCCTCCCCGGACCCTCCCCGGACCCTCCCCGGACCCTCCCCGGACCCTCCCCGGACCCTCCCCGGACCCTCCCCGGACCCTCCCCGGACCCTCCCCGGACCCTCCCCGGACCCTCCCCGGACCCTCCCCGGACCCTCCCCGGACCCTCCCCGGACCCTCCCCGGACCCTCCCCGGACCCTCCCCGGACCCTCCCCGGACCCTCCCCGGACCCTCCCCGGACCCTCCCCGGACCCTCCCCGGACCCTCCCCGGACCCTCCCCGGACCCTCCCCGGACCCTCCCCGGACCCTCCCCGGACCCTCCCCGGACCCTCCCCGGACCCTCCCCGGACCCTCCCCGGACCCTCCCCGGACCCTCCCCGGACCCTCCCCGGACCCTCCCCGGACCCTCCCCGGACCCTCCCCGGACCCTCCCCGGACCCTCCCCGGACCCTCCCCGGACCCTCCCCGGACCCTCCCCGGACCCTCCCCGGACCCTCCCCGGACCCTCCCCGGACCCTCCCCGGACCCTCCCCGGACCCTCCCCGGACCCTCCCCGGACCCTCCCCGGACCCTCCCCGGACCCTCCCCGGACCCTCCCCGGACCCTCCCCGGACCCTCCCCGGACCCTCCCCGGACCCTCCCCGGACCCTCCCCGGACCCTCCCCGGACCCTCCCCGGACCCTCCCCGGACCCTCCCCGGACCCTCCCCGGACCCTCCCCGGACCCTCCCCGGACCCTCCCCGGACCCTCCCCGGACCCTCCCCGGACCCTCCCCGGACCCTCCCCGGACCCTCCCCGGACCCTCCCCGGACCCTCCCCGGACCCTCCCCGGACCCTCCCCGGACCCTCCCCGGACCCTCCCCGGACCCTCCCCGGACCCTCCCCGGACCCTCCCCGGACCCTCCCCGGACCCTCCCCGGACCCTCCCCGGACCCTCCCCGGACCCTCCCCGGACCCTCCCCGGACCCTCCCCGGACCCTCCCCGGACCCTCCCCGGACCCTCCCCGGACCCTCCCCGGACCCTCCCCGGACCCTCCCCGGACCCTCCCCGGACCCTCCCCGGACCCTCCCCGGACCCTCCCCGGACCCTCCCCGGACCCTCCCCGGACCCTCCCCGGACCCTCCCCGGACCCTCCCCGGACCCTCCCCGGACCCTCCCCGGACCCTCCCCGGACCCTCCCCGGACCCTCCCCGGACCCCCCGGGACCGCCCCGGACCGCCCGGGACCGCCCCGGATTGCCCGGGACCGCCCGGGACCGCCCGGGGCTGCCCGGGACCGCCCGGGACTGCCCGGGACCGCCCGGGACCGCCACGGACCGCCCGGGACCGCCCGGGACCGCCCAGGACCGCCCGGGACTGCCCGGGACCGCCCAGGACCGCCCGGGACCGCCCGGGGCTGCCCGGGACCGCCCGGGACCGCCCGGGACCGCCCGGGACCGCCACGGACCGCCCGGGACCGCCTGGGACCACCCAGGACCGCCCGGGACCGCCCGGGACCGCCCGGGACCGCCCGGGACCGCCCCGGACCGCCCGGGACCGCCCCGGACCGCCCGGGACCGCCCCGGACCGCCCGGGACCGCCCGGGAATGCCCGGGACCGCCCGGGACCGCCCGGGATCGCCCGGGACCGCCCGGGACCGCCCCGGACCGCCCGGGACCGCCCGGGACCGCCCGGGACCGCCCGGGACCGCCCTGGACCGCCGGGACCGCCCGGGACCGCCCGAGACCGCCCGGGACCACCCGGGATCGCCCGGGACTGCCCGGGACCGCCCGGGACCGCCCCGGACCGCCCGGGACCGCACCCGGACCGCCAAGGACCACACCCGGACCGCCTGGGACCGCCCTGACCGCCCGGGACCGCCCGGGACCGCCCTGGACCACCCCGGACCGCCCGGGACCGCCCTAGAACGCCCGGGACCGCCCGGGACCGCCCGGGATGGCCCCGGACCACCCACGACCGCCTCGGACCGCCCGGGACCGTCCAGGACCGCCCGGGACCGCCCTGGACCGCCCGGGACCGCCCGGGACCGCCCCGGACCGCCCGGGACCGCCCCGGACCGCCCGGGACCGCCCCGGACCGCCCGGGACCGCCCCGGACCGCCCTGGACCGCCCGGGACCGCCCGGGACCGCCCCGGACCGCCCGGGACCGCCCCGGACCGCCCGGGACCGCCCCGGACCGCCCGGGACCGCCCGGGACCGCCCCGGACCGCCCCGGACCGCCCGGATTGCCCGGGACCGCGCTGGACCGCCCCGGACCGCCCGGACCGCCCGGGACCGCCCGGGACCGCCCAGGACCGCCCGGGACCGCCCGGGACCGCCCGGGACCGCCCGGGACCGCCCGGGACCGCCCGGGACCACCCGCGACTGCCCGGGACCGCCCGGGACCACCCCGGACCGCCCCGGACCGCCCCGGATTACCCCGGACCGCCCGGGACCGCCCCGGACCGCCCGGGACCGCCCGGACCGCCCGGGACCGCCCCGGACCGCCCGGGACCGCCCGGGACCGCCCCGGACCGCCCCGGACCGCCCCGGATAGCCCCGAACCGCCCGGGAACGCCCGGGACCGCCCGGGACCGCCCTGGACCGCCCGGGACCGCCTGGGACCGCCCGGGACCGCCCCGGACCGCCCGGGACCGCCCCGGACCGCCCGGGACCGCCCCGGATTGCCCGGGACCGCCCGGGACCGCCCGGGGCTGCCCGGGACCGCCCGGGACTGCCCGGGACCGCCCGGGACCGCCACGGACCGCCCGGGACCGCCCGGGACCGCCCAGGACCGCCCGGGACCGCCCGGGACCGCCCGGGACCGCCCGGGACCGCCCGGGGCTGCCAGGGACCGCCCGGGACCGCCCGGGACCGCCCGGGACCGCCACGGACCGCCCGGGATTGCCCGGGACCGCCCAGGACCGACCGGGACCGCCCGGGACCGCCCGGGACCGCCCGGGACCGCCCGGGACCGCCCCGGACCGCCCGGGACCGCCCCGGACCGCCCGGGACCGCCCGGGAATGCCCGGGACCGCCCGGGACCGCCCGGGATCGCCCGGGACCGCCCGGGACCGCCCCGGACCGCCCGGAACCGCCCGGGACCGCCCGGGACCGGCCGGGACCGCCCTGGACCGCCGGGACCGCCCGGGACCGCCCGAGACCGCCCGGGACCACCCGGGATCGCCCGGGACTGCCCGGGACCGCCCGGGACCGCCCCGGACCGCCCGGGACCGCACCCGGACCGCCAAGGACCACACCCGGACCGCCTGGGACCGCCCTGACCGCCCGGGACCGCCCGGGACCGCCCTGGACCACCCCGGACTGCCCGGGACCGCCCTAGAACGCCCGGGACCGCCCGGGACCGCCCGGGATGGCCCCGGACCGCCCACGACCGCCTCGGACCGCCCGGGACCGTCCAGGACCGCCCGGGACCGCCCTGGACCGCCCGGGACCGCCCGGGACCGCCCCGGACCGCCCGGGACCGCCCCGGACCGCCCGGGACCGCCCCGGACGGCCCGGGACCGCCCCGGACCGCCCGCGACCGCCCGGGACCGCCCGGGACCGCCCCGGACCGCCCCGGACCGCCCGGACCGCCCGGGACCGCCCGGGACCGCCCAGGACCGCCCGGGACCGCCCGGGACCGCGCTGGACCGCCCGGGACCGCTCTGGACCGCCCGGGACCGCCCGGGACTGCCCGGAACCGCCCGGGACCGCCCCGGACCGCCCCGGACCACCCCGGATTGCCCCGGACCGCCCGGGACCGCCCCGGACCGCCCGGGACCGGGCCGGACCGCCCGGGACAGCCCCGGACCGCCCGGAACCGCCCGGGACCGCCCCGGACCGCCCCGGACCGCCCCGGACCGCCCAGGACCGCCCAGGACCGCCCGGGACCGCCCCGGACCGCCCGGGACCGCCCGGGACCGCCCCGGACCGCCCGGGACCGCCCGGGACCGCCCGGGACCGCCCGGGACCGCCCGGGACCGCCCGGGACCGCCCGGGACCGCCCGCGACTGCCCGGGACCGCCCGGGACCGCCCCGGACCACCCCGGACCGCCCCGGATTACCCCGGACCGCCCGGGACCGCCCCGGACCGCCCGGGACCGCCCGGACCGCCCGGGACCGCCGCGGACCGCCCGGGACCGACCGGGACCACCCCGGACCGCCCCGGACCGCCCCGGATAGCCCCGAACCGCCCGGGAACGCCCGGGACCGCCCGGGACCGCCCGGGACCGCCCGGGACCGCCTGGGACCGCCCGGGACCGCCCCGGACCGCCCGGGACCGCCCCGGACCGCCCGGGACCGCCCCGGATTGCCCGGGACCGCCCGGGACCGCCCGGGGCTGCCCGGGACCGCCCGGGACTGCCCGGGACCGCTCGGGACCGCCACGGACCGCCCGGGACCGCCCGGGACTGCCCAGGACCGCCCGGGACCGCCCCGGACCGCTCCGGGACCGCCGGGGACCGCCCGGGCTGCCCGGGACCGCCCGGGACCGCCCGGGACCGCCCAGGACCGCCACGGACCGCCCGGGACCGCCCGGGACCGCCCAGGACCGCCCGGGACCGCCCGGGACCGCCCGGGACCGCCCCGGACCGCCCGGGACCGCCCCGGACCGCTCGGGACCGCCCCGGACCGCCCGGGACCGCCCGGGACCGCCCGGGACCGCCCGGGACCGCCCGGGATCGCCCGGGACCGCCCGGGACCGCCCCGGACCGCCCGGGACCGCCCGGGACCGCCCGGGACCGCCCGGGACCGCCCTGGACGCCGGGACCGCCCGGGACCGCCCGAGACCGCCCGGGACCACCCGGGATCGCCCGGGACTGCCCGGGACCGCCCGGGACCGCCCCGGACCGCCCGGGACCGCACCCGGACCGCCAAGGACCACACCCGGACCGCCTGGGACCGCCCTGACCGCCCGGGACCGCCCGGGACCGCCCGGGACCGCCCCGGACCGCCCGGGACCGCCCTAGAACGCCCGGGACCGCCCGGGACCGCCCGGGACAGCCCCGGACCGCCCTCGACCGCCTCGGACCGCCCGGGACCGCCCAGGACCGCCCGGGACCACCCTGGACCGCCCGGGACCGCCCGGGACCGCCCCGGACCGCCCGGGACCGCCCCGGACCGCCCGGGGACCGCCTCGGACCGCCCGGGACCGCCCGGACCGCCCGCGACCGCCCAGGACCGCCCGGGACCGCCCGGGACCGACCGGGACCGCCCCGGACCGCCCCGGACCGCCCCGGACCGCCCGGGACCGCCCCGGACCGCCCGGGACCGCCTCGGACCGCCCGGGACCGCCCCGGACCGCCCGGGACCGCCCGGGACCGCCCGGGACCGCCCCGGACCGCCCCGGACCGCCCCGGACCGCACGGGACCGCCCGGGACCTCCCAGGACCGCCCGGGACCGCCCGGGACCGTCCAGGACCGCCCGGGACCGCGCTGGACCGCCCGGGACCGCTCTGGACCGCCCAGGACCGCCCGGGACTGCCCGGAACCGCCCGGGACCGCCCCGGACCGCCCCGGACCACCCCGGATTGCCCCGGACCGCCCGGGACCGCCCCGGACCGCCCGGGACCGGCCCGGACCGCCCGGGACCGCCCCGGACCGCCCGGAACCGCCCGGGACCGCCCCGGACCGCCCCGGACCGCCCCGGATTGCCCGGGACCGCCCGGGACCGCCCCGGACCGCCCGGGACTGCTGCGGACCGCCCAGGACCGCCCCGGACCGCCCGGGACCGCCCCGGACCGCCCAGGATTGCCCCGGACTGCCCGGGACCGCCCGGGACCGCCCGGGACCGCCCGGGACCGCCCGGGACCGCCCGGGACCACCCGGGTCCTCCCCAGACCGCCCGTGACCGCCCGGGACCGCCCGTGACCGCCCGGGACCGCCCTGGACCGCCGGGACCGCCCGGGACCGCCCGAGACCGCCCGGGGACCACCCGGGACCGCCCGGGCCCGCCCGGGACCGCCCGGGACCGCCCCGGACCGCCCGGGACCGCACCCGGACCGCCAGGACCACACCCGGACCGCCCGGGACCGCCCCGACTGCCTGGGACCGCCCGGGACCGCCCGGGACCGCCCCGGACCCCCCGGGACCGCCTAGAACGCCCGGGACCGCCCGGGACGGCCCGGACCGCCCCGGACCACCCGGGACCGCCTCGGACCGCCCGGGACCGCCCAGGACCGCCCGGGACCGCCCTGGACCGCCCGGGACCGCCCTGGAACGCCCGGGACCGCCCAGGACCGCCCGGGACCGCCCGGGACCGCCCGCGACCGCCCTGGACCGCCCGGGACCGCCCGGGACCGCCCGGGACCGCCCGGGACCGCCCGGGACCGCTCGGGAGCGCCCGGGACCGCCCGGGACCGCCCGGGACCGCCCGAGACTGCCCGGGACCGCCCAGGACTGCCCGGGACCGCCCGGGACCGCCCGGGACCGCCCGCGACCGCCCTGGATCGCCCGGGACCGCCCGAGACCGCCCGGGACCGCCCGGGACCTGCCCGGGACCGCCCGGGACCGCCCGGGACCGCCCGGGACCGCCCGGGACCGCCCCGGGACCGCCCCGGACCGCCCGGGACTGCCCCGGACCGCCCCCGACCGCCCCGGACCGCCCGGGACCGCCCCGGACCGCCCGGGACCGCCCCGGACCGCCCGGGACCGCCCCGGACCCCCGGGACCGCCTGGGACCGCCCGGGAACGCCCGGACCTCCCGGGACCGCCCGGGACCGCCCGGGACCGCCCGGGACCGCCCGGGACCGCTCTGGACCGCCCGGGACCGCCCGGGACTGCCCGGGACCGCCCGGGACCGCCCCGGACCGCCTCGGACCACCCCGGATTGCCCCGGACCGCCCGGGACTGCCCCGGACCGCCCGGGACTGCCCCGGACCGCCCGGGACCGCCCCGGACCGCCCGGGACCGCCCCGGACCGCCCGGGACCGCCCCGAAACGCCCGGGACCGCCCCGGTCCGCCCGGGACCGCCCGGGACCGCCTGGGACCGCCCGGGCCGCCCGGGACCGCCCGGGACCGCCCGGGACCTCCCCGGACCGCCCGGGACCGCCCCGGACCGCACGTGACCGCCCCGGACCGCCCGGGACCGCCCGGGACCGCCCAGGAACGCCCCGGACCGCCCGGGACCGCCCGGGACCGCCCCGGACCGCCCGGGACCGCCCCGGAACGCCCGGGACCGCCCCGGTCCGCCCGGGACCGCCCGGGACCGCCTGGGACCGCCCGGGCCGCCCGGGACCGCCCGGGACCGCCCGGGACCTCCCCGGACCGCCCGGGACCGCCCCGGACCGCCCGTGACCGCCCCGGACCGCCCGGGACCGCCCGGGACCGCCCAGGAACGCCCCGGACCGCCCGGGACCGCCCGGGACCGCCTGGGACCGCCCGGGACCGCCCGGGACTGCCCGGGACTGCCCGGGACCGCCCTGGACCGCCCCGGACCACCCCGGATTGCCCCAGACCGCACCCGGACCGCCTAGGACCACACCCGGACAGCCCAGGACCGCCCCGACCGCCCGGGACCGCCCGGGACCGCCCGGGACCGCCCCGGACCGCCCGGGACCGCCCTAGAACGCCTGGGACCGCCCGGGACCGCCCGGGACCGCCCCGGACCGCCCGGGACCGCCCCGGACCGCCCGGGACCGAACCCGGACCGCCCCGGACCACACCCGGACCGCCCGGGACCGCCCCGACCGCCCGGGACCGCCCGGGACCGCCCGGGACCGCCCGGACCCCCCGGGACCGCCCTAGAACGCCCGGGACCGCCCGGGACGGCCGGGGACCGCCCCGGACCGCCCGGGACCGCCTCGGACCGCCCGGGACCGCCCAGGACCGCCCGGGACCGCCCTGGACCGCCCGGGACCGCCCTGGAACGCCCGGGACCGCCCAGGACCGCCCGGGACCGCCCGGGACCGCCCGCGACCGCCCTGGACCGCCCGGGACCGCCCGAGACCGCCCGGGACCGCCCGGGACTGCCCGGGACCGCCCGGGACTGCCCGGGAGCGCCCGGGACCGCCCGGGACCGCCCGGGACCGCCCGAGACTGCCCAGGACCGCCCGGGACTGCCCGGGACCGCCCGGGACCGCCCGGGACCGCCCGCGACCGCCCTGGACCGCCCGGGACCGCCCGAGACCGCCCGGGACTGCCCGGGACTGCCCGGGACCGCCCGGGACCGCCCGGGACCGCCCGGGACCGCCCGGGACCCGCCCCGGACCGCCCGGGACCGCCCCGGACCGCCCGGGACTGCCCCGGACCGCCCCCGACCGCCCCGGACCGCCCGGGACCGCCCCGGACCGCCCGGGACCGCCCGGGACCCCCCGGGACCGCCTGGGACCGCCCGGGAACGCCCCGGACCGCCCGGGGACCGCCCGGGACCGCCCGGGACCGCCCGGGACCGCTCTGGACCGCCCGGGACCGCCCGGGACTGCCCGGGACCGCCCGGGACCGCCCCGGACCGCCTCGGACCACCCCGGATTGCCCCGGACCGCCCGGGACCGCCCCGGACCGCCCGGGACTGCCCCGGACCGCCCGGGACCGCCCCGGACCGCCCGGGACCACCCCGGACCGCCCGGGACCGCCCCGGACCGCCCGGGACCGCCCCGGTCCGCCCGGGACCGCCCGGGACCGCCTGGGACCGCCCGGGCCGGCCGGGACCGCCCGGGACCGCCCGGGACCTCCCCGGACCGCCCGGGACCGCCCGGACCGCCCGGGACCGCCCCGGACCGCCCGGGACCGCCGGGACCACCCAGGAACGCCCCGGACCGCCCGGGACCGCCCGGGACCGCCTGGACCGCCCGGGACCGCCCGGGACTGCACGGGACTGCCCGGGACCGCCCCGGACCGCCCCGGACCACCCCGGATTGCCCCGGACCGCACCCGGACCGCCTAGGACCACACCCGGACAGCCCGGGACCGCCCCGACCACCCGGGACCGCCCGGGACCGCCCGGGACCGCCGCGGACCGCCCGGGACCGCCCTAGAACGCCTGGGACCGCCCGGGACCGCCCGGGACCGCCCCAGACCGCCCGGGACCGCCTCGGACCGCCCGGGACCGCCCAGGACCGCCCGGGACCACCCTGGACCGCCCGGGACCGCCCTGGAATGCCCGGGACCGCCCGGGGACGCCCGGACCGCCCGGACCGCCCCTGGACCGCCCGGGACCACCTGGGACCGCCCAGGACCGCCCGGGACCGCCCCAGACCGCCCGGGACCACCCGGGACCGACCAGGACCGCCCGGGACCGCCCGGACTGCCCGGCCCCGCCCGGGGACCGCCCGGGACCGCCCGGGACCGCCCGGCACCGCCCTGGACCGCCCGGGACCGCCCGGGACCGCCCCGGACCGCCCGGGACCGCCCGGGACCGCCCGGGACCGCCCGGGACCGCCCGGGACCGCCCGAACCGCCCGAGACCACCCGGGACCGCCCAGGACCGCCCGGGACCGCCCGTGACCGCACCGGACCACCCGGGACCGGCCGGGACCGCCCGGGACCGCACGGGACCGCCCAGGACCGCCCCGGACCGCCCCGGGACTGCCCCGGACCGCCCGGGACCGCCCGGGACCACCCGGGAGCGCCCGGGACCGCCCAGGACCGCCCCGACCGCCCGGGACCACCCGGGACCGCCCGGGACCGCCCGGGACCGCCCGGGACTGCCCGGGACCGCCCGGGACCGCCCGGGACCGCCCGGGACTGCCCGGGACCGCCCCGGACCGCCCCGGACCGCCCGGGACGCCCCGGACGGCCCGGGACCGCCCCGGACCGCCCAGGACCGCCCCGGACCGCCCGGGACCGCCTGGGACCGCCCAAGACCGCTCCGGACCGCCCGGGACCGCCCGGGACCGCCCGGGACCGCCCGGGACCGCCCGGGACCGCTCTGGACCGCCCGCGACCGCCCGGGACTGCCCGGGACCGCCCAGGACCGCCCCGGACCGCCCCGGACCACCCGGGATTGCCCCGGACCGTCCGGGACCGCCCCGGGACCGCCCGGGACCGCCCCGGACCGCCCGGGACCGCCCCGGACCGCCCGGGACCGCCCCGGACCCGCCCGGGACCGCCCCGGACCGCCCGGGACCGCCCCCGGACCGCCCGGACCGCCCGGGACCGCCCGGGACCGCCCGGGACCGCCCGGGACCGCCCCGGACCGCCCTGGACCGCCCCGGACCGCCCGGGACCGCCCCGGACCGCCTGGGACCGCCCCGGACCGCCGGGGACCGCCCGGGGACCGCTCGGGATCGCCCGGGACTGCCCCGGACCGCCCGGGACCGCCTGGGACCGCCCGGGACCGCCCTGGACCGGCGGGACCGCCCAGGACCGCCCGAGACTGCCCGGGACCACCCGGGACCGCCCAGGACTGCCCGGGACCGCCCGGGACCGCCCCAGACCGCCCGGGACCGCACCCGGACCGCCCAGGACCACACCCGGACAGCCCGGGACCGCCCCGACCGCCCGGGACCGCCCGGGACCGCCCGGGACCGCCCCGGACCGCCCGGGACCGCCCTAGAACGCCCGGGACCGCCCGGGACCGCCCGGGACCGCCCGAGACCGCCCCGGACCGCCCGGGACCGCCTCGGACCGCCGGGACCGCCCAGGACCGCCCGGGACCGCACTGGACCGCCCGGGACCGTCCTGGAAAGCCCGGGACCGCCCGAGACCCGCCCGGGACCGCCCAGGACCGCCCGGGACCGCACTGGACCGCCCGGGACCACCCGGGACCGCCCGGGACAGCCCGGGACCGCCCGGGACCGCCCGGGACCGCCCGGGAGCACCCGGGACCGCCCGGGACCGCCCCGGACCGCCCGGGACCACCCGGGACCGCCCGGGACCGCCCGGGACCGCCCGGGACTGCCCGGGACCGCCCGGGACCGCCCGGGACCGCCCGGGACCGCCCGGGACCGCCCCGGGACCGCCCGGGACCGCCCGGGACCGCCCCGGACCGCCCGGGACTGCCCGGGACCGCCGGGACCGCCCGGGACCGCCCGGGACCGCCCGAACCGCCCGAGACCGCCCGGGACCGCCCGGGACCGCACCGGACCGCGCCCGGGACCGCCCGGGACCGCCCGGGACCGCACAGGACCGCCCGGGACCGCCCCGGATCGCCCGGGACCGCCCCGGACCGCCCGGGACCGCCCCGGACTGCCCGGGACCGCCCCGGACTGCCCGGGACCGCCCCGGACCGCCCGGGACCGGCCCGGACCGCCCGGGACCCCCGGACCGCCCGGGACCGCACCGGACCGCTAGGACCGCCCGGGACCGCCCAGGACCGCCCCGGACCGCCCGGGACCGCCCGGGACCGCCCGGGACCGCCCCAGACCGCCCAGGACCGCCCCGGACCACCCGGGACCGCCCGGGACCGCCCGGGACCGCCCGGGACCGCCCGGGACCGCACGGGACCGCCCGGACTGCCCGGGACCGCCCGGGACCGCCCCGGACCGCCCCGGACCGCCCCGGATTGCCCCGACCGCCCGGGACCGTCCCGGACCGCCCGGGACCGCCCCGGACCGCCCGGGACAGCCCCGGACCGCCCGGGTCGGCCGGGACCGACCCGGACCCGCCCCGGACCGCCCCGGATAGCTCCGAACCGCCCGGAACCGCCCGGGACCGCCCCGGGACCGCCCGGGACCGCCCGGGACCGCCCGGGCCCACCCCGGACCGCCCGGGACCGCCCGGGACCGCCCGGGCCGCCCGGGACCGCCCGGGACCGCCAGGGACCGCCCGGGACCGCCCCGGACCGCCCGGGACCGCCCCGGACCGCCCAGGACCGCCCGGGACCGCCCAGGACCGCCCGGGACCGCCCCGGGACCGCCCGGGACCGCGCTAGAACGCCCGGGACCGCCCGGGACCGCCTGGGACCGCCCCGGACCGCCCGGGACCGCCTCGGACCGCCCGGGACCGCCCAGGACCGCCCGGGACCACCCTGGACCGCCCGGGACCACCCTGGAACGCCCGGACCGCCCGGGACCGCCCGGGACCGCCCGGGACCGCCCTGGAACGCCCGGGACCGCCCGGGACCGCCCGGGACCGCCCGGGACTGCCCCGGACCGCCCGGGACCACCCGGGACCGACCAGACCGCCCGGGACCGCCCGGGACTGCCCGGGATCGCCCGGGACCGCCCGGGACCGCCCGGGACCGCCCCGGACCGCCCGGGACCGCCCGGGACCGCCCCGGACCGCCCGGGACCGCCCGGGACCGCCCGGACCGCCCGGGACCGCCCGGGACCGCTCGAACCGCCCGAGACCGCCCGGGACCGCCCGGGACCGCCCAGGACCGCCCAGGACCGCCCGGGACCGCCCGGATCGCCCGGGACCGCCCTGGACCACCCGGGACCGGCCCGGACCGCCCGGGACCGCCCCGACCGCCCGGGACCGCACCGCACCGCTAGGGACCGCCCGGGACCGCCGGGGACCGCCCTCGGACCGCCCGGGACCGCCCGGGACCGCCCGGGACCGCCCCAGACCGCCCAGGACCCGCCCCGGACCGCCCCGGACCGCCCGGACCGCCCGGGACCGCCCGGGACCGCCCCGGACCGCCCCGGATTGCCCCGGACCGCCCGGGACCGTCCCGGACCGCCCGGGACCGCCCCGGACCGCCCGGGACCGCCCGGACCGCCCGGGACCGCCCGGGACCGACCCGGACCGCCCCGGACCGCCCCGGATAGCCCCGAACCGCCCGGGACCGCCCGGGACCGCCCGAGACCGCCCGGGACCGCCCGGGACCGCCCGGGACCGCCCGGGACCACCCCGGACCGCCCGGGACCGCCCGGGACCGCCCAGGACCGCCCGGGACCGCCAGGGACCGCCCGGGACCGCCCCGGACCGCCCGGGACCGCCCGGACCGCCCAGGACCGCCCGGGACCGCCCAGGACCGCCCGGGACCGCCCCGGACCGCCCGGGACCGCCCTAGAACGCCCGGGACCGCCCGAGACCGCCTGGGACCGCCCCGGACCGCCCGGGACCGCCACGGACCGCCCGGGACCGCCCGGGACCGACCCGGACCGCCCCGGACCGCCTTGGATAGCCCCGAACCGCCCGGGACTGCCCCGGGACCGCCCGGGACCGCCCGGGACCGCCCGGGACCGCCCGGGACCGCCCAGGACCGCCCGGGACCACCCCGGACCGCCGGGGACCGCCCGGGACCGCCCGGGACCGCCCGGGACCGCCCGGGACCGCCAGGGACCGCCCGGGACCGCCCCGGACCGCCCGGGACCGCCCCGGACCGCCCAGGACCGCCCGGGACCGCCCAGGACCGCCCGGGACCGCCCCGGACCGCCCGGGACCGCCCTAGAACGCCCGGGACCGCCCGGGACCGCCTGGGACCGCCCGGACCGCCCGGGACCGCCTCGGACCGCCCGGGACCGCCCAGGACCGCCCGGGACCACCCTAGACCGCCCGGGACCGCCCTGGAACGCCCGGGACCGCCCGGGACCGCCCGGGACCGCCCAGGACCGCCCGGGACCGCCCTGGACCGCCCGGAACCACCCGGACCGCCCGGGACCGCCCGGGACCGCCCCGGACCGCCGGGACCACCCGGGACCGACCAGACCGCCCGGGACCGCCCGGGACTGCCCGGGACCGCCCGGGACCGCCCGGGACCGCCCGGGAGCCCCATGGGACCGCCCGGGACCGCCCCGGACCGCACGGGACCACCCGGGACCGCCCGGGACCGCCCGGGACCGCCCGGGACTGCCCGGGACCGCCCGGGACCGCCTGGGACCGCCCGGGACCGCCCCGGACCGCCCCGGACCGCCCGGGACCGCCCCGGACCGCCCGTGACCGCCCCGGACCGCCCAGGACCGCCCCGGACCGCCCGGGACTGCCCGGGACCGCCCAAGACCGCCCGGGACCGCCCGGGACCGCCCGGGACCGCCCGGGACCGCCCGGGACCGCCCGGGACCGCCCGGGACCGCTCTGGACCGCCCGGGACCGCCCGGGACTGCCCGGGACCGCCCAGGACCGCCCCGGACCGCCCCGGACCACCCCGGATTGCCCCGGACCGTCCGGGACCGCCCCGGACCGCCCGGGACCGACCCGCACCGCCCGGGACCGCCCCGGACCGCCCGGACCGCCCTGGACCGCCCGGGACCGCCCGGGACCGCCCCGGACCGCCCGGGACCACCCGGGACCGACCAGACCGCCCGGGACCGCTCTGGACCGCCCGGGACCGCCCGGGACTGCCCGGGACCGCCCAGGACCGCCCGGGACCGCCCCGGATCGCCCGGGACCGCCCCGGACCGCCCGGGACCGGCCCGGACCGCCCGGGACCGCCCCGGACCGCCCGGGACCGCACCGGACCGCTAGGGACCGCCCGGACCGCCCGGGACCGCCCGGACCGCCCAGGACCGCCCCAGGACCGCCCGGGACCGCCCCAGACCGCCCAGGACAGCCCCGGACCGCCCGGACCGCCCGGGACCGCCCGGGACAGCCCGGGACCGCCCGGGACCGCCCGGGACTGCCCGGACCGCCCGGGACCGCCCCGGACCGCCCCGGACCGCCCCGGATTGCCCCGGACCGCCGGGACCGTCCCGGACCGCCCGGGACCGCCCCCGGACCGCCCTGGACCGCCCCGAAACGCCCGGGACCGCCCGGGACCGCCCGGGACTGCCCGGGACCGCCCGGGACCGCCCGGGACCACCCCGACCGCCCGGGACCGCCCGGGACCGCCCAGGACCGCCCGGGACCGCCAGGGACCGCCCGGGACCGCCCCGGACCGCCCGGGACCGCCCCGGACCGCCCAGGACCGCCCGGGACCGCCCAGGACCGCCCGGGACCGCCCCGGACCGCCCGGGACCGCCCAGGACTGCCCGGGACCGCCCTGGACCGCCCGCGACCACCCTGGAACGCCCGGGACCGCCCGGGACCGCCCGGGACCACCTGGGACCGCCCGGGACCGCCAAGGACCGCCCTGGAACGCCCGGGACCGCCCAGGACCGCCCAGAACCGCCCTGGACCGCCCGGGACCGCCCGGGACCGCCCGGGACCGCCCCGGACCGCCCGGGACCGCACCCGGACCGCCCAGGACCACACCCAGACCACCCGGGACCGCCCCGGACCGCCCAGGACCGCCCGGGACCGCCCGGGACCGCCCGGGATCGCCCGGGACCGCCCGGGACCGCCCATGACCGCCCGGGACCGCCAGACCGCCCCGGACCGCCCGGGACCGCCTCGGACCGCCCGGGACCCGCACGGGACCGCCCAGGACCGCCCGGGACCGCCCTGGACCGCTCGGGACCGCCCTGGAACGCCCGGGACCGCCCGGGACCGCCCGGGACCACCCGGGACCGCCCGGGACCGCCTGGGACCGCCCGGGACCGCCCCAGACCGCCCGGGACCGCCCGGGACCGCCCGGGACCGCACGGGACCGCCCGGGACCGCCCGGGACCGCCGAGGACCGCCCGGACCGCCCGGACCGCCCGGGACCGCCGGGACCGCCCGGGACCGCCAAGGACCGCCCTGGAACGAACGGGACCGCCCACGACCGCCCGGAACCGCGCTGGACCGCCCGGGACCGCCCGAGACCGCCCGGGACCGCCCAGGACCGCCCGGGACCGCCCCGGACCGCCTGGGACCGCACCTGGACCGCCCAGGACCACACCCGGACGGCCCGGGACCGCCCGGACCGCCCAGGACCGCCCGGGACCGCCGGGGACCGCCTGGGATCGCCCCGGACCGCCCGGGACCGCCCGGGACCGCCCGGGACCGCCCGGGACCGCCCAGGACCGCCTCGGACCGCCCGGGACCGCCCAGGACCGCCCGGGACCGCCTCGGACCGCCCGGGACCGCCCCGGACCGCCCAGGACCGCCCTGGAATGCCCAGGACCGCTCGGGACCGCCCGGGACCGCCCGGACCGCCCGGGACCGCCTCGGACCGCCGGGATCGCCCAGGACCACCCTGGAATGCCCGGGACCGCCCGGGACCGCCCGGGACCGGCTCTGGACCACCCTGGACCGCCCGGGACCGCCCTGGAACGCCCGGGACTGCCCGGGACCGCCCGGGACCGCCCGGGACCGCCCGGGACCGCCCGGGAGCACCCGGGACCGGCTGGGACCGCCTCGGACCGCCCGGGACCACCCGGGACCGGCCGGGACCGCACGGGACCGCCCGGGACCGCCCGGGACCGCCCCGGACCGTCCAGGACCGCCTCGGACCGCCCGGGACCGCCCAGGACCGCCCGGGACCGCCTCGGACCGCCCAGGTCCGCCCCGGACCGCCCGGGACTGCCCTGGAATGCCCGGGACCGCTCGGGACCGCCCGGGACCGCCCGGACCGCCCGGGACCGCCTCGGACCGCCGGGACCGCCCAGGACCGCCCTGGAACGCCCGGGACCGCCCGGGACCGCCCGGGACCGCTCTGGACCGCCCTGGACCGCCTGGGACCGCCCTGGGAACGCCCGGGCCTGCCCGGGACCGCCCGGGGACGCCCGGGACCGCCCGGGACCGCCCGGACCCGCCCGGACCGCCCGGGACCGCCCGGGACCGCCCGGGACCGCGGGACCGCACGGGACCGCCCGGGACCGCCCGGGACCGCCCGAGACCGCCCGGACCGCCTGGGACCGCCTCGGACCCCGCGGGACCGCCCAGGACCGCCCGGGACCGCCCAGGACCGCCCGGGACCGCCCCGGACCGCCCGGGACCGACCCGGACGCGGGACCGCTAGAAACGCCGGGACCGCCCGGGACCACCCGGGACCGCCCCGGACCGCCCGGGACCGCCTCGAACCGCCCGGGACCGCCCAGGACCGCCCGGGACCGCCCTGGACCGCCCGGGACCGCTATGGAACGCCCGGGACCGCCCGGGACCGCCCGGGGACCGCCCGGGACCGCCCGGGACCGCCCGGGACCGCCCAGACCGCTCTTGAACGCCCGGGACCGCGTGGGACCGCCCGGGACCGCCCGGGACCGCCCTGGACCTCCCGGGACCGCCCTGGAACGCCCGGGTCCGCCCGGGACCGCCCGGGACCGCCCGGGACCGCCCGGGACCGCCTGGGACCGCCCGGACCGCCCCAGACCCGCCCGGGAACGCCGGGACCGCCCGGGACCGCACGGGACCGCACGGGACCGCCCGGGACCGCCCTGGACCGCCCGGGACCGCCCTGGAACGCCCGGGACCGTCCGGGACCGCCCGGGACCGCCTGGGACCGCCCGGGACCGCCCCACACCGCCCGGGACCGCCCGGGACCGCACGGACCGCCCGGGACCGCCCGGGACCGCCCGGGACCGCCCCGGACCGCCCGGGACCGCCTCGGACCGCCCGGGACCGCCCAGGACCGCCCGGGACCGCCCGGACACCCGCGACCGCCCCGGACCGCCCGTGACCGCCCTAGAACGCCCGGGACCGCCCGGGACCGCTCTGGGACCGCCCGGGACCGCCCGGGACTGCCCGGGACCGCCCAGGACCGCCCGGGACCGCCCCGGATCGCCCGGGACCGCCCCGGACCGCCCGGGACCGGCCCGGACCGCCCGGGACCGCCCGGACCGCCCGGGACCGCACCGGACCGCTAGGGACCGCCCGGGACCGCCCGGGACCGCCCCGGACCGCCCGGGACCGCCCAGGACCGCCCGGGACCGCCCCAGACCGCCCAGGACAGCCCCGGACCGCCCGGGACCGCCCGGGACCGCCCGGGACCGCCCGGGACCGCCCGGGACCGCCCGGGACTGCCCGGGACCGCCCGGGACCGCCCCGGACCGCCCCGGACCGCCCCGGATTGCCCCGGACCGCCCGGGACCGTCCCGGACCGCCCGGGACCGCCCCGGACCGCCCTGGACCGCCCCGAAACGCCCGGGACCGCCCGGGACCGCCCGGGACTGCCCGGGACCGCCCGGGACCGCCCGGGACCACCCCGGACCGCCCGGGACCGCCCGGGACCGCCCAGGACCGCCCGGGACCGCCAGGGACCGCCCGGGACCGCCCCGGACCGCCCGGGACCGCCCCGGACCGCCCAGGACCGCCCGGGACCGCCCAGGACCGCCCGGGACCGCCCCGGACCGCCCGGGACCGCCCAGGACTGCCCGGGACCGCCCTGGACCGCCCGCGACCACCCTGGAACGCCCGGGACCGCCCGGGACCGCCCGGGACCACCTGGGACCGCCCGGGACCGCCAAGGACCGCCCTGGAACGCCCGGGACCGCCCAGGACCGCCCAGAACCGCCCTGGACCGCCCGGGACCGCCCGAGACCGCCCGGGACCGCCCGGGACCGCCCGGGACCGCCCGGACCGCCCGGGACCGCACCGGACCGCCCAGGACCACACCCAGACCACCCGGGACCGCCCCGGACCGCCCAGGACCGCCCGGGACCGCCCGGGACCGCCCGGGATCGCCCGGGACCGCCCGGGACCGCCCATGACCGCCCGGGACCGCCCAGGACCGCCCCGGACCGCCCGGGACCGCCTCGGACCGCCCGGGACCGCACGGGACCGCCCAGGACCGCCCGGGACCGCCCTGGACCGCTCGGGACCGCCCTGGAACGCCCGGGACCGCCCGGGACCGCCCGGGACCACCCGGGACCGCCCGGGACCGCCTGGGACCGCCCGGGACCGCCCCAGACCGCCCGGGACCGCCCGGGACCGCCCGGGACCGCACGGGACCGCCCGGGACCGCCCGGGACCGCCGAGGACCGCCCGGGACCGCCCGGGACCGCCCGGGACCGCCCGGGACCGCCCGGGACCGCCAAGGACCGCCCTGGAACGAACGGGACCGCCCACGACCGCCCGGAACCGCGCTGGACCGCCCGGGACCGCCCGAGACCGCCCGGGACCGCCCAGGACCGCCCGGGACCGCCCCGGACCGCCTGGGACCGCACCTGGACCGCCCAGGACCACACCCGGACGGCCCGGGACCGCCCGGACCGCCCAGGACCGCCCGGGACCGCCGGGGACCGCCTGGGATCGCCCGGGACCGCCCGGGACCGCCCGGGACCGCCCGGGACCGCCCGGGACCGCCCAGGACCGCCTCGGACCGCCCGGGACCGCCCAGGACCGCCCGGGACCGCCTCGGACCGCCCGGGACCGCCCCGGACCGCCCCAGGACCGCCCTGGAATGCCCAGGACCGCTCGGGACCGCCCGGGACCGCCCGGACCGCCCGGGACCGCCTCGGACCGCCGGGATCGCCCAGGACCACCCCTGGAATGCCCGGGACCGCCCGGGACCGCCCGGGACCGCTCTGGACCACCCTGGACCGCCCGGGACCGCCCTGGAACGCCCGGGACTGCCCGGGACCGCCCGGGACCGCCCGGGACCGCCCGGGACCGCCCGGGAGCACCCGGGACCGGCTGGGACCGCCTCGGACCGCCCGGGACCACCCGGGACCGGCCGGGACCGCACGGGACCGCCCGGGACCGCCCGGGACCGCCCGGACCGTCCGGGACCGCCTCGGACCGCCCGGGACCGCCCAGGACCGCCCGGGACCGCCTCGGACCGCCCAGGTCCGCCCCGGACCGCCCGGGACTGCCCTGGAATGCCCGGACCGCTCGGGACCGCCCGGGACCGCCCGGACCGCCCGGGACCGCCTCGGACCGCCGGGACCGCCCAGGACCGCCCTGGAACGCCCGGGACCGCCCGGGACCGCCCGGGACCGCTCTGGACCGCCTGGACCGCCTGGGACCGCCCTGGAACGCCCGGGACTGCCCGGGACCGCCCGGGACCGCCCGGGACCGCCCGGGACCGCCCGGGACCGCCCGGGACCACCCCGGACCGCCCGGGACCGCCCGGGACCGCCCGGGACCGCACGGGACCGCCCGGGACCGCCCGGGACCGCCCGAGACCGCCCCGGACCGCCTGGGACCGCCTCGGACCGCCCGGGACCGCCCAGGACCGCCCGGGACCGCCCCGGACCGCCCGGGGACCGACCCGGACCGCCCGGGACCGCCCTAGAACGCCCGGGACCGCCCGGGACCACCCGGGACCGCCCCGGACCGCCCGGGACCGCCTCGAACCGCCCGGGACCGCCCAGGACCGCCCGGGACCGCCCTGGACCGCCCGGGACCGCTATGGAACGCCCGGGACCGCCCGGGACCGCCCGGGACCGCCCGGGACCGCCCGGGACCGCCCGGGACCGCCCAGGACCGCTCTTGAACGCCCGGGACCGCGTGGGACCGCCCGGGACCGCCCGGGACCGCCCTGGACCTCCCGGGACCGCCCTGGAACGCCCGGGTCCGCCCGGGACCGCCCGGGACCGCCCGGGACCGCCCGGGACCGCCTGGGACCGCCCGGGACCGCCCCAGACCGCCCGGGAACGCCCGGGACCGCCCGGGACCGCACGGGACCGCACGGGACCGCCCGGGACCGCCCTGGACCGCCCGGGACCGCCCTGGAACGCCCGGGACCGTCCGGGACCGCCCGGGACCGCCTGGGACCGCCCGGGACCGCCCCACACCGCCCGGGACCGCCCGGGACCGCACGGGACCGCCCGGGACCGCCCCGGGACCGCCCGGGACCGCCCCGGACCGCCCGGGACCGCCTCGGACCGCCCGGGACCGCCCAGGACCGCCCGGGACCGCCCCGGACCACCCGCGACCGCCCCGGACCGCCCGTGACCGCCCTAGAACGCCCGGGACCGCCCGGATCGCCCGGGACCGCCCCGGACCGCCCAGGACCACCTCGGACCGCCCGGGACCGCCCAGGACTGCCCGGGACCGCCCTGGACCGCCCGCGACCGCCCTGGAACGCCGGGACCGCCCGCGACCGCCCGGGACCGCCTGGGACCGCCCAGGACCGCCAAGGACCGCCCTGGAACGCCCGGGACCGCCCAGAACCGCCCAGAACCGCCCTGGACCGCCCGGGACCGCCCGAGACCGCCCGGGACCGCCCGGGACCGCCCGGACCGCCCGGGACCGCACCCGGACCGCCCAGGACCACACCCGGACCACCCGGGACCGCCCCGGACCGCCCAGGACCGCCCGGGACCGCCCGGGACCGCCTCGGACCGCCCAGGACCGCACGGGACCGCCCGGGACCGCCCGGAACCGCCCTGGACCGCCCGGGACCGCCCTGGAACGCCCGGGACCACACCCGGACGGCCCGGGACCGCCACGGACCGCCCAGGACCGCCCGGGACCGCCCGGGACCGCCTGGGATCGCCCGGGACCGCCCGGGACCGCCCGGGACCGCCCGGGACCGCCCGGGACCGCCCGGGACCGCCTCGGACCGCCCGGGACCGCCCAGGACCGCCCGGGACCGCCTCGGACCGCCCGGGACCGCCCCGGACCGCCCAGGACCGCCCTGGAATGCCCAGGACCGCTCGGGACCGCCCGGGACCGCCCGGACCGCCCGGGACCGCCTCGGACCGCCGGGATCGCCCCAGGACCGCCCTGGAATGCCCGGGACCGCCCGGGACCGCCCGGGACCGCTCTGGACCGCCCTGGACCACCCGGGACCGCCCTGGAACGCCCGGGACTGCCCGGGACTGCCCGGGACCGCCCGGGACCGCCCGGGACCGCCCGGGACCACCCGGGACCGGCTGGGACCGCCTCGGACCGCCCGGGACCGCCCGGGACCGGCCGGGACCGCACGGGACCGCCCGGGACCGCCCGGGACCGGCCGGGACCGCACGGGACCGCCCGGGACCGCCCGGGACCGCCCCGGACCGTCCGGGACCGCCTCGGACCGCCCGGGACCGCCCAGGACCGCCCGGGACCGCCCAGGACCGCCCTGGAACGCCCGGGACCGCCCGGGACCGCCCGGGACCGCTCTGGACCGCCTGGACCGCCTGGGACCGCCCTGGAACGCCCGGGACTGCCCGGGACCGCCCGGGACCGCCCGGGACCGCCCGGGACCGCCCGGGACCGCCCCGGGACCACCCCGGACCGCCCGGGACCACCCGGGACCGCCCCGGACCGCACGGACCGCCCGGGACCACCCGGGACCACCCGAGACCGCCCCGGACCGCCTGGGACCGCCTCGGACCGCCCGGGACCGCCCAGCACCGCCCGGGACCGCCCCGGACCGCCCGGGACCGCCCCGGACCGCCCGGGACCGCCCTAGAACGCCCGGGACCGCCCGGGACCACCCGGGACCGCCCCGGACCGCCCGGGACCGCCCGGGACCGCCCTGGACCTCCCGGGACCGCCCTGGAACGCCCGGGTCCGCCCGGGACCGCCCGGGACCGCCCGGGACCACCCGGGACCGCCTGGGACCGCCCGGGACCGCCCCAGACCGCCCGGGAACGCCCGGGACCGCCCGGGACCGCACGGACCGCACGGGACCGCCCGGGACCGCCCTGGACCGCCCGGGACCGCCCTGGAACGCCCGGGACCGTCCGGGACCGCCCGGGACCGCCTGGGACCGCCCGGGACCGCCCAGGACCGCCCCGGACCGCCCGGGACCGCCTCGGACCGCCCGGGACCGCACGGGACCGCCCAGGACCGCCCGGGACCGCCCTGGACCGCTCGGGACCGCCCTGGAACGCCCGGGACCGCCCGGGACCGCTCGGGACCACCCGGGACCGCCCGGGACCGCCTGGGACCGCCCGGGACCGCCCCCAGACCGCCCGGGACCGCCCGGGACCGCCCGGGACCGCACGGGACCGCCCGGGACCGCCCGGGACCGCCGAGGACCGCCCCGGACCGCCCAGGACCGCCTCGGACCGCCCGGACTGCCCAGGACCGCCCGGACCGCCGGACCGCCCGGGACCGCCCGGGACCGCCCGGGACCGCCAAGGACCGCCCTGGAACGAACGGGACCGCCCACGCCGCCCGGAACCGCGCTGGACCGCCCGGGACCGCCCGAGACCGCCCGGGACCGCCCAGGACCGCCCGGGACCGCCCCGGACCGCCTGGGACCGCACCCGGACCGCCCAGGACCACACCCGGACGGCCCGGGACCGCCCCGGACCGCCCAGGACCGCCCGGGACCGCCGGGGACCGCCTGGGATCGCCCGGGACCGCCCGGGACCGCCCGGGACCGCCCGGGACCGCCCGGGACCGCCCAGGACCGCCTCGGACCGCCCGGGACCGCCCAGGACCGCCCGGGACCGCCTCGGACCGCCCGGGACCGCCCCGGACCGCCCAGGACCGCCCTGGAATGCCCAGGACCGCTCGGGACCGCCCGGGACCGCCCGGACCGCCCGGGACCGCCTCGGACCGCCGGGATCGCCCAGGACCGCCCTGGAATGCCCGGGACCGCCCGGGACCGCCCGGGACCGCTCTGGACCGCCCTGGACCGCCCGGGACCGCCCTGGGACGCCCGGGACTGCCCGGGACCGCCCGGGACCGCCCGGGACCGCCCGGGACCGCCCGGGAGCACCCGGGACCGGCTGGGACCGCCTCGGACCGCCCCGGGACCACCCGGACCGGCCGGGACCGCACGGGACCGCCCGGGACCGCCCGGGACCGCCCCGGACCGTCCGGGACCGCCTCGGACCGCCCGGGACCGCCCAGGACCGCCCGGGACCGCCTCGGACCGCCCAGGACCGCCCGGACCGCCCGGGACTGCCCTGGAATGCCCGGGACCGCTCGGGACCGCCCGGGACCGCCCGGACCGCCCGGGACCGCCTCGGACCGCCGGGACCGCCCAGGACCGCCCTGGAACGCCCGGGACCGCCCGGGACCGCCCGGGACCGCTCTGGACCGCCCTGGACCGCCTGGGACCGCCCTGGAACGCCCGGGACTGCCCGGGACCGCCCGGGACCGCCCGGGACCGCCCGGGACCGCCCGGGACCGCCCGGGACCACCCCGGACCGCCCGGGACCGCCCGGGACCGCCCGGGACCGCACGGGACCGCCCGGGACCGCCCGGGACCGCCCGAGACCGCCCCGGACCGCCTGGGACCGCCTCGGACCGCCCGGGACCGCCCAGGACCGCCCGGGACCGCCCCGGACCGCCCGGGACCGACCCGGACCGCCCGGGACCGCCCTAGAACGCCCGGGACCGCCCGGGACCACCCGGGACCGCCCCGGACCGCCCCGGGACCGCCTCGAACCGCCCGGGACCGCCCAGGACCGCCCGGGACCGCCCTGGACCGCCCGGGACCGCCTCGGACCGCCGGGATCGCCCAGGACCGCCCTGGAATGCCCGGGACCGCCCGGGACCGCCCGGGACCGCTCTGGGACCGCCCTGGACCACCCGGGACCGCCCTGGAACGCCCGGGACTGCCCGGGACCGCCCGGGACCGCCCGGGACCGCCCGGGACCGCCCGGGACCACCCGGGACCGGCTGGGACCGCCTCGGACCGCCCGGGACCGCCCGGGACCGGCCGGGACCGCACGGGACCGCCCGGGACCGCCCGGGTCCGCCTCGGACCGCCCGGGACCGCCCGGGACCGGCCGGGACCGCACGGGACCGCCCGGGACCGCCCGGGACCGCCCCGGACCGTCCGGGACCGCCTCGGACCGCCCGGGACCGCCCAGGACCGCCC
This sequence comes from Petromyzon marinus, assembly GCF_048934315.1. Classification (NCBI taxonomy): domain Eukaryota; kingdom Metazoa; phylum Chordata; class Hyperoartia; order Petromyzontiformes; family Petromyzontidae; genus Petromyzon; species Petromyzon marinus. The sequence continues at coordinate 75,420 of NW_027423094.1, forward strand.
GGGACCGCCTCGGACCGCCCGGGACCGCCCCGGACCGCCCGGGACTGCCCTGGAATGCCCGGGACCGCTCGGGACCGCCCGGGACCGCCCGGACCGCCCGGGACCGCCTCGGACCGCCGGGACCGCCCAGGACCGCCCTGGAACGCCCGGGACCGCCCGGGACCGCCCGGGACCGCTCTGGACCGCCCTGGACCGCCTGGGACCGCCCTGGAACGCCCGGGACTGCCCGGGACCGCCCGGGACCGCCCGGGACCGCCCGGGACCGCCCGGGACCACCCCGGACCGCCCGGGACCGCCCGGGACCGCCCCGGACCGCACGGGACCGCCCGGGACCGCCCGGGACCACCCGAGACCGCCCCGGACCGCCTGGGACCGCTTCGGACCGCCCGGGACCGCCCAGCACCGCCCGGGACCGCCCCGGACCGCCCGGGACCGCCCCGGACCGCCCGGGACCGCCCTAGAACGCCCGGGACCGCCCGGGACCACCCGGGACCGCCCCGGACCGCCCGGGACCGCCCGGGACCGCCCTGGACCTCCCGGGACCGCCCTGGAACGCCCGGGTCCGCCCGGGACCGCCCGGGACCGCCCGGGACCGCCCGGGACCGCCTGGGACCGCCCAGGACCGCCCCAGACCGCCCGGGAACGCCCGGGACCGCCCGGGACCGCACGGGACCGCACGGGACCGCCCGGGACCGCCCTGGACCGCCCGGGACCGCCCTGGAACGCCCGAGACCGTCCGGGACCGCCCGGGACCGCCTGGGACCGCCCGGGACCGCCTGGGACCGCCCGGGACCGCCCCACACCGCCCGGGACCGCCCGGGACCGCACGGGACCGCCCGGGACTGCCCGGGACCGCCCGGGACCGCCCCGGACCGCCCGGGACCGCCTCGGACCGCCCGGGACCGCCCAGGACCGCCCGGGACCGCCCCGGACCACCCGCGACCGCCCCGGACCGCCCGTGACCGCCCTAGAACGCCCGGGACCGCCCGGGATCGCCCGGGACCGCCCCGGACCGCCCAAGACCACCTCGGACCGCCCGGAACCGCCCAGGACTGCCCGGGACCGCCCTGGACCGCCCGCGACCGCCCTGGAACGCCCGGGACCGCCCGGGACCGCCCGGGACCGCCTGGGACCGCCCAGGACCGCCAAGGACCGCCCTGGAACGCCCGGGACCGCCCAGAACCGCCCAGAACCGCCCTGGACCGCCCGGGACCGCCCGAGACCGCCCGGGACCGCCCGGGACCGCCCCGGACCGCCCGGGACCGCACCCGGACCGCCAAGGACCACACCCGGACCACCCGGGACCGCCCCGGACCGCCCAGGACCGCCCGGGACCGCCCGGGACCGCCTCGGACCGCTCAGGACCGCACGGGACCGCCCGGGACCGCCCGGGACCGCCCTGGACCGCCCGGGACCGCCCTGGAACGCCCGGGACCGCCCGGGACCGCCCGGGACCGCCCTGGACCGCCCGGGACCGCCCTGGAACGCCCGGGACCACCCGGGACCGCCCCGGACCGCCCGGGACCGCCTCGAACCGCCCGGAACCGCCCAGGACCGCCCGGGACCGCCCTGGACCGCCCGGGACCGCTATGGAACGCCCGGGACCGCCCGGGACCGCCCGGGACCGCCCGGGACCGCCCGGGACCGCCCGGGACCGCCCAGGACCGCTCTTTAACGCCCGGGACCGCCTGGGACCGCCCGGGACCGCCCGGGACCGCCCTGGACCTCCCGGGACCGCCCTGGAACGCCCGGGTCCGCCCGGGACCGCCCGGGACCGCCCGGGACCGCCCGGGACCGCCTGGGACCGCCCGGGACCGCCCCAGACCGCCCGGGAACGCCCGGGACCGCCCGGGACCGCACGGGACCGCACGGGACCGCCCGGGACCGCCCTGGACCGCCCGGGACTGCCCTGGAACGCCCGGGACCGTCCGGGACCGCCCGGGACCGCCTGGGACTGCCCGGGACCGCCTGGGACCGCCCGGGACCGCCCCACACCGCCCGGGACCGCCCGGGACCGCACGGGACCGCCCGGGACCGCCCGGGACCGCCCGGGACCGCCCCGGACCGCCCGGGACCGCCTCGGACCGCCCGGGACCGCCCAGGACCGCCCGGGACCGCCCCGGACCACCCGCGACCGCCCCGGACCGCCCGTGACCGCCCTAGAACGCCCGGGACCGCCCGGGATCGCCCGGGACCGCCCCGGACGGCCCAGGACCACCTCGGACCGCCCGGGACCGCCCAGGACTGCCCGGGACCGCCCTGGACCGCCCGCGACCGCCCTGGAACGCCCGGGACCGCCCGGGACCGCCCGGGACCGCCTGGGACCGCCCAGGACCGCCAAGGACCGCCCTGGAACGCCCGGGACCGCCCAGAACCGCCCAGAACCGCCCTGGACCGCCCGGGACCGCCCGAGACCGCCCGGGACCGCCCGGGACCGCCCCGGACCGCCCGGGACCGCACCCGGACCGCCCAGGACCACACCCGGACCACCCGGGACCGCCCCGGACCGCCCAGGACCGCCCGGGACCGCCCGGGACCGCCTCGGACCGCCCAGGACCGCACGGGACCGCCCGGGACCGCCCGGGACCGCCCTGGACCGCCCGGGACCGCCCTGGAACGCCCGGGACCGCCCGGGACCGCCCTGGAACGCCCGGGACTGCCCGGGACCGCCCGGGACCGCCCGGGACCGCCCGGGACCGCCCTGGACCGCCCGGGACCGCCCTGGAACGCCCGGGACCGTCCGGGACCGCCCGGGACCGCCTGGGACCGCCCAGGACCGCCTGGGACCGCCCGGGACCGCCCCAGACCGCCCGGGACCGCCCGGGACCGCACGAGACCGCCCGGGACCGCCCGGGACCGCCCGGGACCGCCCCGGACCGCCCGGGACCGCCTCGGACCGCCCGGGACCGCCCAGGACCGCCCGGGACCGCCCCGGACCACCCGCAACCGCCCCGGACCGCCCGTGACCGCCCTAGAACGCCCGGGACCGCCCGGGATCGCCCGGGACCGCCCCGGACCGCCCAGGACCACCTCGGACCGCCCGGGACCGCCCAGGACTGCCCGGGACCGCCCTGGACCGCCCGCGACCGCCCTGGAACGCCCGGGACCGCCCGGGACCGCCCGGGACCGCCTGGGACCGCCCAGGACCGCCAAGGACCGCCCTGGAACGCCCGGGACCGCCCAGAACCGCCCAGAACCGCCCTGGACCGCCCGGGACCGCCCGAGACCGCCCGGGACCGCCCGGGACCGCCCCGGACCGCCCGGGACCGCACCCGGACCGCCCAGGACCACACCCGGACCACCCGGGACCGCCCCGGACCGCCCAGGACCGCCCGGGACCGCCCGGGACCGCCTCGGACCGCCCAGGACCGCACGGGACCGCCCGGGACCGCCCGGGACCGCCCTGGACCGCCCGGGACCGCCCTGGAACGCCCGGGACCGCCCGGGACCGCCCTGGAACGCCCGGGACTGCCCGGGACCGCCCGGGACCGCCCGGGACCGCCCGGGACCACCCTGGACCGCCCGGGACCGCCCTGGAACGCCCGGGACCGTCCGGGACCGCCCGGGACCGCCTGGGACCGCCCAGGACCGCCTGGGACCGCCCGGGACCGCCCCAGACCGCCCGGGACCGCCCGGGACCGCACGGGACCGCCCGGGACCGCCCGGGACCGCCCGGGACCGCCCCGGACCGCCCGGGACCGCCTCGGACCTCCCGGGACAGCCCAGGACCGCCCGGGACCGCCCCGGACCACCCGCGACCGCCCCGGACCGCCCGTGACCGCCCTAGAACGCCCGGGACCGCCCGGGATCGCCCGGGACCGCCCGGGACCGCCCGGGACCGCCTGGGACCGCCCGGGACCGCCCCAGACCGCCCGGGAACGCCCGGGACCGCCCGGGACCGCACGGGACCGCACGGGACCGCCCGGGACCGCCCTGGACCGCCCGGGACCGCCCTGGAACGCCCGGGACCGTCCGGGACCGCCCGGGACCGCCTGGGACCGCCCGGGACCGCCTGGGACCGCCCGGGACCGCCCCACACCGCCCGGGACCGCCCGGGACCGCACGGGACCGCCCGGGACCGCCCGGGACCGCCCGGGACCGCCCCGGACCGCCCGGGACCGCCTCGGACCGCCCGGGACCGCCCAGGACCGCCCGGGACCGCCCCGGACCACCCGCGACCGCCCCGGACCGCCCGTGACCGCCCTAGAACGCCCGGGACCGCCCGGGATCGCCCGGGACCGCCCCGGACCGCCCAGGACCACTTCGGACCGCCCGGGACCGCCCAGGACTGCCCGGGACCGCCCTGGACCGCCCGCGACCGCCCTGGAACGCCCGGGACAGCCCGGGACCGCCCGGGACCGCCTGGGACCGCCCAGGACCGCCAAGGACCGCCCTGGAACGCCCGGGACCGCCCAGAACCGCCCAGAACCGCCCTGGACCGCCCGGGATCGCCCGAGACCGCCCGGGACCGCCCGGGACCGCCCCGGACCGCCCGGGACCGCACCCGGACCGCCCAGGACCACACCCGGACCACCCGGGACCGCCCCGGACCGCCCAGGACCGCCCGGGACCGCCCGGGACCGCCTCGGACCGCCCAGGACCGCACGGGACCGCCCGGGACCGCCCGGGACCGCCCTGGACCGCCCGGGACCGCCCTGGAACGCCCGGGACCGCCCGGGACCGCCCTGGAACGCCCGGGACTGCCCGGGACCGCCCGGGACCGCCCGGGACCGCCCGGGACCGCCCTGCACCGCCCGGGACCGCCCTGGAACGCCCGGGACCATCCGGGACCGCCCGGGACCGCCTGGGACCGCCCGGGACCGCCTGGGACCGCCCGGGACCGCCCGGGACCGCCCCAGACCGCCCGGGACCGCCCGGGACCGCACGGGACCGCCCGGGACCGCCCGGGACCGCCCGGGACCGCCCCGGACCGCCCGGGACCGCCTCGGACCGCCCGGGACCGCCCAGGACCGCCCGGGACCGCCCCGGACCGCCCGCGACCGCCCCGGACCGCCCGTGACCGCCCTAGAACGCCCGGGACCGCCCGGGATCGCCCATGACCTCCCCTGACCACCCGGGACCACCTCGGACCGCCCAGGACCGCCCAGGACTGCCCGGGACCGCCCTGGACCGCCCGCGACCGCCCTGGAACGCTCGGGACCGCCCGGGACTGCCCGGGACCGCCTGGGACCGCCCGGGACCGCCAAGGACCGCCCTGGAACGCCCGAAACCGCCCAGGATCGACCAGAACCGCCCTGGACCGCCCGGGACCGCCCGAGACCGCCCGGGACCGCCCGGGACCGCCCGGGACCGCCCCGGACCGCCCGGGACCGCACCCGGACCGCCCAGGACCACACCCGGACCACCCGGGACTGCCCCGGACCGCCCAGGACTGCCCGGGACCGCCCTGGACCGCCCGCGACCGCCCTGGAACGCCCGGGACCACCCGGGACCGCCCGGGACCGCCTGGGACCGCCCAGGACGGCCAAGGACCGCCCTGGAACGCCCGGGACTGCCCGGGACCGCCCGGGACCACCCGGGACCGCCCGGGACCGCCCTGGACCGCCCGGGACCGCCCTGGAACGCCCGGGACCATCCGGGACCGCCCGGGACCGCCTGGGACCGCCCGGGACCGCCTGGGACCGCCCGGGACCGCCCGGGACCGCCCCAGACCGCCCGGGACCGCCCGGGACCGCACGGGACCGCCCGGGACCGCCCGGGACCGCCCGGGACCGCCCCGGACCGCCCGGGACCGCCTCGGACCGCCCGGGACCGCCCAGGACCGCCCGGGACCGCCCCGGACCGCCCGCGACCGCCCCGGACCGCCCGTGACCGCCCTAGAACGCCCGGGACCGCCCGGGATCGCCCATGACCTCCCCTGACCACCCGGGACCACCTCGGACCGCCCAGGACCGCCCAGGACTGCCCGGGACCGCCCTGGACCGCCCGCGACCGCCCTGGAACGCTCGGGACCGCCCGGGACTGCCCGGGACCGCCTGGGACCGCCCGGGACCGCCAAGGACCGCCCTGGAACGCCCGAAACCGCCCAGGATCGACCAGAACCGCCCTGGACCGCCCGGGACCGCCCGAGACCGCCCGGGACCGCCCGGGACCGCCCGGGACCACCCCGGACCGCCCGGGACCGCACCCGGACCGCCCAGGACCACACCCGGACCACCCGGGACTGCCCCGGACCGCCCAGGACTGCCCGGGACCGCCCTGGACCGCCCGCGACCGCCCTGGAACGCCCGGGACCACCCGGGACCGCCCGGGACCGCCTGGGACCGCCCAGGACGGCCAAGGACCGCCCTGGAACGCCCGGGACCGCCCAGGACCGCCCAGAACCGCCCTGGACCGCCCAGGACCGCCCGAGACTGCCCGGGACCGCCCGGGACCGCCCGGGACCACCCCGGACCGCCCGGGACCGCACCCGGACCGCCCAGGACCACACCCGGACCACCCGGGACCGCCCCGGACCGCCCAGGACCGCCCGGGACCGCCCGGGACCGCCTCGGACCGCCCAGGACCGCACGGGACCACCCGGGACCGCCCGGGACCGCCCTGGACCGCCCGGGACCGCCCTGGAACGCCCGGGACCACCCGGGACCGCCCTGGAACGCCCGGGACTCCCCGGGACCGCCCGGGACCGCCCGGGACCGCCCGGGACCGCCCTGGACCGCCCGGGACCGCCCTGGAACGCCCGGGACCGTCCGGGACCGCCCGGGACCGCCTGGGACCGCCCGGGACCGCCTGGGACCGCCCAGGACCGCCCCAGACCGCCCGGGACCGCCCGGGACCGCACGGGACCGCCCAGGACCGCCCGGGACCGCCCGGGACCGCCCCGGACCGCCCGGGACCGCCTCGGACCGCCCGGGACCGCCCAGGACCGCCCGGGACCGCCCCGGACCACCCGCGACCGCCCCGGACCACCCGTGACCGCCCTAGAACGCCCGGGACCGCCCGGGATCGCCCGGGACCGCCCCTGACCGCCCGGGACCACCTCGGACCGCCCGGGAACGCTCGGGACCGCCCGGGACCGCCCGGGACCGCCTGGGACCGCCCGGGACCGCCAAGGACCGCCCTGGAACGCCCGGGACCGCCCAGGACCGCCCAGAACCGCCCTGGACCGCCCGGGACCGCCCGAGACCGCCCGGGACCGCCCGGGACCGCCCGGGACCGCCCCGGACCGCCCGGGACCGCACCCGGACCGCCCAGGACCACACCCGGACCACCCGGGACCGCCCCGGACCGCCCAGGACCGCCCGGGACCGCCCGGGACCGCCCAGGATCGCCCAGGACCGCCCGGGACCGCCCCGGACCGCCCGGGACCGCCCGGGACCGCCCCGGACCGCCCGGGACCGCCTCGGACCGCCCGGGACCGCACGGGACCGCCCGGGACCGCCCGGGACCGCCCTGGACCGCCCGGGACCGCCCTGGAACGCCCGGGACCGCCCGGGACCGCCCGGGACCGCCCGGGACCGCCCGGGACCGCCTGGGACCGCCCGGGACCGCCCCAGACCGCCCGGGACCGCCTGGGACCGCCCGGGACCGCACGGGACCGCCCGGGACCGCCCGGGACCGCCCGGGACCGCCCCGGACCGCCCAGGACCGCCTCGGACCGCCCGGGACTGCCCAGGACCGCCCGGGACCGCCCGGGACCGCCCGGGACCGCCCGGGACCGACCGGGACCGCCCGGGACCGCCAAGGACCGCCCTGGAACGAACGGGACCGCCCAGGACCGCCCGGAACCGCGCTGGACCGCCCGGGACCGCCCGAGACCGCCCGGGACCGCCCGGGACCGCCCGAGACCGCCCCGGACCGCCTGGGACCGCACCCGGACCGCCCAGGACCACACCCGGACTGCCCGGGACGCCCCGGACTGCCCAGGACCGCCCGGGACCGCCCGGGACCGCCCGGGATTGCCCGGGACCGCCCGGACCGCCTGGGACCGCCTCGGACCGCCGGGATCGCCCAGGACCGCCCTGGAACGCCCGGGACCGCCCGGGACCGCCCGGGACCGCTCTGGACCGCCCTGGACCGCCCGGGACCACCCTGGAACGCCCGGGACTGCCCGGGACCGCCCGGGACCACCCGGGACCGCCCGGGACCGCTCCGGACCGCCCGGGACCGCCCGGGACCGCCCGGGACCGCACGGGACCGCCCGGGACCGCCCGGGACCGCCCTGGACCGCCCGGGACCGCCCTGGAACGCCCGGGACCACCCGGGACCGCCCTGGAACGCCCGGGACTCCCCGGGACCGCCCGGGACCGCCCGGGACCGCCCGGGACCGCCCTGGACCGCCCGGGACCGCCCTGGAACGCCCGGGACCGTCCGGGACCGCCCGGGACCGCCTGGGACCGCCCGGGACCGCCTGGGACCGCCCAGGACCGCCCCAGACCGCCCGGGACCGCCCGGGACCGCACGGGACCGCCCAGGACCGCCCGGGACCGCCCGGGACCGCCCCGGACCGCCCGGGACCGCCTCGGACCGCCCGGGACCGCCCAGGACCGCCCGGGACCGCCCCGGACCACCCGCGACCGCCCCGGACCACCCGTGACCGCCCTAGAACGCCCGGGACCGCCCGGGATCGCCCGGGACCGCCCCTGACCGCCCGGGACCACCTCGGACCGCCCGGGAACGCTCGGGACCGCCCGGGACCGCCCGGGACCGCCTGGGACCGCCCGGGACCGCCAAGGACCGCCCTGGAACGCCCGGGACCGCCCAGGACCGCCCAGAACCGCCCTGGACCGCCCGGGACCGCCCGAGACTGCCCGGGACCGCCCGGGACCGCCCGGGACCGCCCCGGACCGCCCGGGACCGCACCCGGACCGCCCAGGACCACACCCGGACCACCCGGGACCGCCCCGGACCGCCCAGGACCGCCCGGGACCGCCCGGGACCGCCCAGGATCGCCCAGGACCGCCCGGGACCGCCCCGGACCGCCCGGGACCGCCCGGGACCGCCCCGGACCGCCCGGGACCGCCTCGGACCGCCCGGGACCGCACGGGACCGCCCGGGACCGCCCGGGACCGCCCTGGACCGCCCGGGACCGCCCTGGAACGCCCGGGACCGCCCGGGACCGCCCGGGACCGCCCGGGACCGCCCGGGACCGCCTGGGACCGCCCGGGACCGCCCCAGACCGCCCGGGACCGCCTGGGACCGCCCGGGACCGCACGGGACCGCCCGGGACCGCCCGGGACCGCCCGGGACCGCCCCGGACCGCCCAGGACCGCCTCGGACCGCCCGGGACTGCCCAGGACCGCCCGGGACCGCCCGGGACCGCCCGGGACCGCCCGGGACCGACCGGGACCGCCCGGGACCGCCAAGGACCGCCCTGGAACGAACGGGACCGCCCAGGACCGCCCGGAACCGCGCTGGACCGCCCGGGACCGCCCGAGACCGCCCGGGACCGCCCGGGACCGCCCGGGACCGCCCCGGACCGCCTGGGACCGCACCCGGACCGCCCAGGACCACACCCGGACTGCCCGGGACCGCCCCGGACTGCCCAGGACCGCCCGGGACCGCCCGGGACCGCCCGGGATTGCCCGGGACCGCCCGGACCGCCTGGGACCGCCTCGGACCGCCGGGATCGCCCAGGACCGCCCTGGAACGCCCGGGACCGCCCGGGACCGCCCGGGACCGCTCTGGACCGCCCTGGACCGCCCGGGACCGCCCTGGAACGCCCGGGACTGCCCGGGACCGCCCGGGACCACCCGGGACCGCCCGGGACCGCTCCGGACCGCCCGGGACCGCCCGGGACCGCCCGGGACCGCACGGGACCGCCCGGGACCGCCCGGGACCGCCCCGGACCACCCGGGACCGCCTCGGACCGCCCGGGACCGCCCAGGACCGCCCGGGACCGCCTCGGACCGCCCGGGACCGCCCCGGACCGCCCGGGACCGCCTGGGACCGCCCGGGACCGCCCCAGACTGCCCGGGACCGCCCGGGACCGCACGGGACCGCCCGGGACCGCCCGGGACCGCCCGGGACCGCCCCGGACCGCCCGGGACCGCCTCGGACCGCCCGGGACCGCCCAGGACCGCCCGAGACCGCCCCGGACCACCCGCGACCGCCCCGGACCGCCCGTGACCGCCCTAGAACGCCCGGGACCGCCCGGGATCGCCCGGGACCGCCCCGGACCGCCCGGGACCGCCCCGGACCGCCCGGGACCGCCCGGGACCGCCCGGGACCGCACGGGACGGCCCGGGACCGCCCGGGACCGCCCCGGACCGCCCGGGACCGCCTCGGACTGCCCGGGACCGCCCAGGACCGCCCGGGACCGCCTCGGACCGCCCGGGACCGCCCCGGACTGCCCGGGACCGCCTGGGACCGCCCGGGACCGCCCCAGACCGCCCGGGACCGCCCGGGACCGCACGGGACCGCCCGGTCCGCCCGGGACCGCCCGGGACCGCCCCGGACCGCCCGGGACCGCCTCGGACCGTCCGGGACCGCCCAGGACCGCCCGGGACCGCCCCGGACCACCCGCGACCGCCCCGGACCGCCCGTGACCGCCCTAGAACGCCCGGGACCGCCCGGGATCGCCCGGGACCGCCCCGGACCGCCCGGGACCACCTCGGACCGCCCGGGACCGCCCAGGACTGCCCCGGACCGCCCTGGACCGCCCGCGACCGCCCTGGAACGCTCGGGACCGCCCGGGACCGCCCGGGACCGCCTGGGACCGCCTGGGACCGCCCGGGACCGCCAAGGACCGCCCTGGAACGCCCGGGACCGTCCAGGACCGCCCAGAACCGCCCTGGACCACCCGGGACCGCCCGAGACCGCCCGGGACCGCCCGGGACCGCCCGGGACCGCCCCGGACCAGCCGGGACCGCACCCGGACCGCCCAGGACCACACTCGGACCACCCGGGACCGCCCCGGACCGCCCAGGACCGCCCGGGACCGCCCGGGACCGCCCGGGATCGCCCGGGACCGCCCGGGACCGCCCCGGACCGCCCGGGACCGCCCGGGACCGCCCCGGACCGCCCGGGACCGCCTCGGACCGCCCGGGACTGCACGGGACCGCCCGGGACCGCCCGGGACCGCCCTGGACCGCCCGGGACCACCCTGGAACGCCCGGGACCGCCCGGGACCGCCCGGGACCGCCCGGGACCGCCCGGGACCGCCTGGGACCGCCGGGGACACCCCAGACCTCCCGGGACCGCCCGGGACCGCCCGGGACCGCACGGGACCGCCCGGGACCGCCCGGGACCGCCCAGGACCGCCCCGGACCGCCCAGGACCGCCTCGGACCGCCCGGGACTGCCCAGGACCGCCCGGGACCGCCCGGGACCGCCCGGGACCGCCCGGGACCGCCCGGGACCGCCAAGGACCGCCCTGGAACGACCGGGACCGCCCAGGACCGCCCGGAACCGCGCTGGACCGCCCGGGACCGCCTCGGACCGCCCGGGACCGCCCAGGACCGCCCGGGACCGCCTCGGACCGCCCAGGACCGCCCCGGACCACCCGGGACCGCCCTGGAATGCCCGGGACCGCCCAGGACCGCCCGGGACCGCCTCGGACCGCCCGGGACCGCCCCGGACCACCTGGGACCGCCCTGGAATGCCCGGGACCGCCTCGGACCGCCGGGACCGCCCAGGACCGCCCTGGAACGCCCGGGACTGCCCGGACCGCCCGAGACCGCTCTGGACCGCCCTGGACCGCCTGGGACCGCCCTGGAACGCCCGGACTGCCCGGGACCGCCCGGGACCGCCCGGGACCCGCCCGGGACCGCCCGGGACCACCCGGGACCGCCCGGGGCCACCCCGGACCGCCCGGGACCGCCCGGGACCGCCCGGGACCGCACGGGACCGCCCGGGACCGCCCGGGACCGCCCGGGACCGCCCCGGACCGCCTGGGACCGCCTCGGACCGCCCGGGACCGCCCAGGACCGCCCGGGACCGCCCCGGACTGCCCGGGACCGCCCCGGACCGCCCGGGACCATCCTAGAATGCCCGGGACCGCCCGGGACCACCCGGGACCGCCGCGGACCGCCCGGGACCGCCTTGGACCGCCCGGGACCGCCCAGGACTGCCCGGGACCGCCCTGGACCGCCCGGGACCGCTATGGAACGCCCGGGACCGCCCGGGACCGCACGGGACCGCCCGGGACCGCCCGGGACCGCCCAGGAACGCCCGGGACCGCCCGGGACCGCCCGGGACCGCCCGGGACCGCCCTGGACCTCCCGGGACCGCCCTGGAACGCCCGGGACCGCCCGGGACACGCCCGGGACCGCCCGGGACCGCCCGGGACCGCCTGGGACCGCCCGGGACCGCCCCAGACCGCCCGGGAACACCCGGGACCGCCCGGGACCGCACGGGACCGCCCGGGACCGCCCGGGACCGCCCTGGACTGCCCGGGACCGCCCTGGAACGCCCGGGACCGTCCGGGACCGCCCGGGACCGCCTGGGACCGCCCGGGACCGCCTGGGACCGCCCGGGACCGCCCCAGACCGCCCGGGACCGCCCGGGACCGCACGGGACCGCCCGGGACCGCCCGGGACTGCCCGGGACCGCCCCGGACCGCCCGGGACCGCCTCGGACCGCGCGGGACCGCCCAGGACCGCCCGGGACCGCCCTGGACCACCCGCGACCGCCCCGGACCGCCCGTGACCGCCCTAGAACGCCCGGGACCGCCCGGGATCGCCCGGGACCGCCCGGGACCGCCTGGGACCGCCCGGGACCGCCCCAGACCGCCCCGGGACCGCCTGGGACCGCCCGGGACCGCACGGGACCGCCCAGGACCGCCCGGGACCGCCCGGGACCGCCCCGGACCGCCCAGGACCGCCTCGGACCGCCCGGGACTGCCCAGGACCGCCCGGGACCGCCCGGGACCGGGCCCGGGGACCGCCCGGACCGACCGGGACCGCCCGGGACCGCCAAGGACCGCCCTGGAACGAACGGGACCGCCCAGGACCGCCCGGAACCGCGCTGGACCGCCCGGGACCGCCCGAGACCGCCCGGGACCGCCCGGGACCGCCCGGGACCGCCCCGGACCGCCTGGGACCGCACCCGGACCGCCCAGGACCACACCCGGACTGCCCGGGTCCGCCCCGGACTGCCCAGGACCGCCCGGGACCGCCCGGGACCGCCCGGGATCGCCCGGGACCGCCCGACCGCCTGGGACCGCCTCGGACCGCCGGGATCGCCCAGGACCGCCCTGGAACGCCCGGGACCGCCCGGGACCGCCCGGGACCGCTCTGGACCGCCCTGGACCGCCCGGGACCGCCCTGGAACGCCCGGGACTGCCCGGGACCGCCCGGGACCACCCGGGACCGCCCGGGACCGCTCCGGACCGCCCGGGACCGCCCGGGACCGCCCGGGACCGCACGGGACCGCCCGGGACCGCCCGGGACCGCCCCGGACCACCCGGGACCGCCTCGGACCGCCCGGGACCGCCCAGGACCGCCCGGGGACCGCCTCGGACCGCCCGGGACCGCCCGGACCGCCCGGGACCGCCTGGGACCACCCGGGACCGCCTCGGACCGCCCGGGACCGCCCAGGACCGCCCGGGACCGCCTCGGACCGCCCGGGACCGCCCCGGACCGCCCGGGACCACCCGGGACCGCCTCGGACCGCCCGGGACCGCCCAGGACCGCCCGGGACCGCCTCGGACCGCCCGGGACCGCCCAGGACCGCCCGGGACCGCCCGGGATCGCCCGGGACCGCCCCGGACCGCCCGGGACCACCTCGGACCGCCCGGGACCGCCCAGGACTGCCCCGGACCGCCCTGGACCGCCCGCGACCGCCCTGGAACGCTCGGGACCGCCCGGGACCGCCCGGGACCGCCTGGGACCGCCTGGGACCGCCCGGGACCGCCAAGGACCGCCCTGGAACGCCCGGGGACCGTCCAGGACCGCCCAGAACCGCCCTGGACCACCCGGGACCGCCCGAGACCGCCCGGGACCGCCCGGGACCGCCCGGGACCGCCCCGGACCAGCCGGGACCGCACCCGGACCGCCCAGGACCACACCCGGACCACCCGGGACCGCCCCGGACCGCCCAGGACCGCCCGGGACCGCCCGGGACCGCCCGGGATCGCCCGGGACCGCCCGGGACCGCCCCGGACCGCCCGGGACCGCCCGGGACCGCCCCGGACCGCCCGGACCGCCTCGGACCGCCCGGGACTGCACGGGACCGCCCGGGACCGCCCGGGACCGCCCTGGACCGCCCGGGACCACCCTGGAACGCCCGGGACCGCCCGGGACCCGCCCGGGACCGCCCGGGACCGCCCGGGACCGCCTGGGACCGCCGGGGACACCCCAGACCTCCCGGGACCGCCCGGGACCGCCCGGGACCGCACGGGACCGCCCGGGACCGCCCGGGACCGCCCAGGACCGCCCCGGACCGCCCAGGACCGCCTCGGACCGCCCGGGACTGCCCAGGACCGCCCGGGACCGCCCGGGACCGCCCGGGACCGCCCGGGACCGCCCGGGACCGCCAAGGACCGCCCTGGAACGACCGGGACCGCCCAGGACCGCCCGGAACCGCGCTGGACCGCCCGGGACCGCCCTCGGACCGCCCGGGACCGCCCAGGACCGCCCGGGACCGCCTCGGACCGCCCAGGACCGCCCCGGACCACCCGGGACCGCCCTGGAATGCCCGGACCGCCCAGGACCGCCCGGGACCGCCTCGGACCGCCCGGGACCGCCCCGGACCACCTGGGACCGCCCTGGAATGCCCGGGACCGCCTCGGACCGCCGGGACCGCCCAGGACCGCCCTGGAACGCCCGGGACTGCCCGGGACCGCCCGGGACCGCTCTGGACCGCCCTGGACCGCCTGGGACCGCCCTGGAACGCCCGGGACTGCCCGGGACCGCCCGGGACCGCCCGGGACCGCCCGGGACCGCCCGGGACCACCCGGGACCGCCCGGGGCCACCCCGGACCGCCCGGGACCGCCCGGGACCGCCCGGGACCGCACGGGACCGCCCGGGACCGCCCGGGACCGGCCCGGGACCGCCCCGGACCGCCTGGGACCGCCTCGGACCGCCCGGGACCGCCCAGGACCGCCGGGACCGCCCCGGACTGCCCGGGACCGCCCCGGACCGCCCGGGACCATCCTAGAACGCCCGGGACCGCCCGGGACCACCCGGGACCGCCGCGGACCGCCCGGGACCGCCTTGGACCGCCCGGGTCCGCCCAGGACTGCCCGGGACCGCCCTGGACCGCCCGGGACCGCTATGGAACGCCCGGGACCGCCCGGGACCGCACGGGACCGCCCGGGACCGCCCGGGACCGCCCAGGAACGCCGGGACCGCCCGGGACCGCCCGGGACCGCCCGGGACCGCCCTGGACCTCCCGGGACCGCCCTGGAACGCCCGGGACCGCCCGGGACACGCCCGGGACCGCCCGGGACCGCCCGGGACCGCCTGGGACCGCCCGGGACCGCCCCAGACCGCCCGGGAACACCCGGGACCGCCCGGGACCGCACGGGACCGCCCGGGACCGCCCGGGACCGCCCTGGACTGCCCGGGACCGCCCTGGAACGCCCGGGACTGTCCGGGACCGCCCGGGACCGCCTGGGACCGCCCGGGACCGCCTGGGACCGCCCGGGACCGCCCCAGACCGCCCGGGACCGCCCGGGACCGCACGGGACCGCCCGGGGACCGCCCGGGACTGCCCGGGACCGCCCCGGGACCGCCCGGACCGCCTCGGACCACCCGGGACCGCCCAGGACCGCCCGGGGACCGCCCTGGACCACCCGCGACCGCCCCGGACCGCCCGTGACCGCCCTAGAACGCCCGGGACCGCCCGGGATCGCCCGGGACCGCCCCGGACCGCCCGGGACCACCTCGGACCGCCCGGGGACCGCCCAGGACTGCCCGGGACCGCCCTGGACCGCCCGCGACCGCCCTGGAACGCCCGGGACCGCCCGGGACCGCCCGGGACCGCCTGGGACCGCCCGGGACCGCCCAAGGACCGCCCTGGAACGCCCGGGACCGCCCAGGACCGCCCAGAACCGCCCTGGACTGCCCGGGACCGCCCGAGACCGCCCGGGACCGCCCGGGACCGCCCGGGACCGCCCCGGACCGCCCGGGACCGCACCCGGACCGCCCAGGACCACACCCGGACCACCCGGGACCGCCCCGGACCGCCCAGGACCGCCCGGGACCGCCCGGGACCGCCCGGGATCGCCCGGGACCGCCCGGGACCGCCCCGGACCGCCCGGGACCGCCCGGGACCGCCCCGGACCGCCCGGGACCGCCTCGGACCGCCCGGGACCGCCCAGGACCGCCCGGGACCGCCCCGGACCGCCCGCGACCGCCTTGGACCGCCCGGGACCGCCCTGGAATGCCCGGACCGCTCGGGACCGCCCGGGATCGCCCGGACCACCCGGGACCGCCTCGGACCGCCCGGGACCGCCCAGGACCGCCCTGGAATGCCCGGGACCGCCCGGGACCGCCCGGGACCGCCCTGGACCGCCCGGGACTGCCCTGGAACGCCCGGGACCGCCCGGGACCGCCCGGGACCGCCCAGGAACGCCTGGGACCGCCCGGGACCACCCGGGACCGCCCGGGACCACCCCGGACTGCCCGGGACCGCCCGGGACCGCCCGGGACCGCACGGGACCGCCCGGGACCGCCCGGGACCGCCCGGGACCGCCCCGGACCGCCCAGGACCGCCTCGGACCGCCCGGGACCGCCCCGGACCGCCCGGGACCGCCCCGGACCGCCCGGGACCACCGTAGATCGCCCGGGACCGCCCGGGACCGCCCGGGACTGCCCCGGACCGCCCGGGACCGCCTCGGACCGCCCGGGACCGCCCAGGACCGCCCGGGACCGCCCTGGACCGCCCGGGACCGCCCTGGAACGCCCGGGACCGCCCGGGACCGCCCGGGACCGCCCTGGACTGCCCGGGACCGCCCGGGACCGCCCAGGGACCGCCCGGGACCGCCTGGACCGCCCGGGACCGCCCCAGACCGCCCTGGACCGCCCGGGGACCGTCCAGGACCGCCCGGGACCGCCCGGACCACCCGGGACCGCCCCGGACCGCCCGGGACCGCCCTAGAACGCCCGGGACCGCCGGGGACCGCCCGGGACCGCCCCTGACCGCCCGGAACCGCCTCGGACCGCCCGGGACCGCCCAGGACCGCCCGGAACCGCCCTGGACCGCCCGGGACCGCCCTGGAACGCCCGGGACCGCCCGGGACCGCCCGGGACCGCCCGGGACCGCCCGGGACCGCCCCGGACCGCCCGGGACCGCCCGGGACCGCCCGGGACCACCCGGGACCGCCCGGGACCGCGCAGGACCGCCCTGGAACGCCCGCGACTGCCCGGGACCGCCCGGGACCACCATGGACCGCCCGGGACAGCCCTGGAACGCCCGGGACCGCCCAGGACCGCCCGGGACCGCCCGGACCGCCCGGGACCGCCTGGGACCGCCCGGGCCGCCCCAGACCACCCGGACCGCCCGGGACCGCCCGGGACCGCACGGGACCGCCCGGGACCGCCCGGGACCGCCCCGGACCGCCCGGGACAGCCTCGGACCGCCCGGGGGACCGTCCAGGACCGCCCGGGACCGCCCCGGACCACCCGGGACCGCCCCGGACCGCCCGGGACCGCCCTAGAACGCCCGGGACCGCCCGGGACCGCCCGGGACCGCCCCAGACCGCCCGGAACCGCCTCGGACCGCCCGGGACCGCCCAGGACCGCCCGGAACCGCCCTGGACCGCCCGAGGGCCGCTGGACCCTGAACGCCCGGGACCGCCCGGGACCGCCCGGGACCGCCCGGGACCGCCCGGGACCGCCCGGGACCGCCCGGGATCGCCCGGGACCGCCCGGGACCGCCTGGGACCGCCCGGGACCGCCCGGACCGCCCGGGACCACCCTAGATCGCCCGGGACCGCCCAGGACCGCCCGGGACCGCCCCGGACCGCCCGGGACCGCCTCGGACCGCCCGGGACCGCCCAGGACCGCCCGGGACCGCCCTGGACCGCCCGGGACCGACCTGGAACGCCCGGGACCGCCCGGGACCGCCCGGGACCGCCCTGGACTGCCCGGGACCGCCCGGGACCGCCCAGGACCGCCCGGGACCGCCTGGGACCGCCCGGGACCGCCCCAGACCGCCCTGGACCGCCCGGGACCGTCCAGGACCGCCCGGGACCGCCCCGGACCACCCGGGACCGCCCCGGACCGCCCGGGACCGCCCTAGAACGCCCGGGACCGCCCGGGACCGACCGGGACCGCCCCAGACCGCCCGGAACCGCCTCGGACCGCCCGGACGCCCAGGACCGCCCGGAACCGCCCTGGACCGCCCGGGACCGCCCTGGAACGCCCGGGACCGCCCGGGACCGCCCGGGACCGCCCGGGACCGCCCGGGACCGCCCCGGACCGTCCGGGATCGCCCGGGACCGCACGGGACCGCCTGGGACCGCCCGGGACCGCCCCGGACCGCCCGGGACCACCCTAGATCGCCCGGGACCGCCCGGGACCGCCCGGGACCGCCCCGGACCGCCCGGGACCGCCTCGGACCGCCCGGGACCGCACAGGACCGCCCGGGACCGCCCTGGACCGCCCGGGACCGCCCTGGAACGCCCGGGACCGCCCGGGACCGCCCGGAACCGCCCTGGACCGCCCGGGACCGCCCTGGAACGCCCGGGACCGCCCGGGACCGCCCGGGACCGCCCTGGACTGCCCGGGACCGCCCGGGACCGCCCAGGACCGCCCGGGACCACCTGGGACCGCCCGGGACCGCCCCAGACCGCCCTGGACCGCCCGGGACCGCCCGGGACCGCCCGGGACCGCCCGGGACCGCCCGGGACCGCCTCGGACCGCGCGGGACAGCCCAGGACCGCCCGAGACCGCCCTGGACCGCCCGGGACCGCCCGGGACCGCCCTGGACCGCCCGGGACCGCACCGGACCGCCCGGGACTGCCCGGGACCGCCCGGCACGGGACCGCCCCTGGAAACGCCCGGGACCAGCCCTGGAACGCCCGGGACCCGCCCAGGACCGCCCGGGACCGCCCGGGACCGCCCCGGACCGCCCGGGACCGCCTCGGATCGCCCGGGACCGCCCAGGACCGCCCAGGACCGCCCTGGACTGCCCTGGACCGCCCGGGACCGCCCTGGAACGCCCGGGACCGCCCGGGACCGCCCGGGACCGCCCGGGACCACCCGGGACCGCCCGGGACCGCGCAGGACCGCCCTGGAACGCCCGGGACCGCCCGGGACCGC
Organism: Petromyzon marinus; assembly: GCF_048934315.1. NCBI lineage: Eukaryota > Metazoa > Chordata > Hyperoartia > Petromyzontiformes > Petromyzontidae > Petromyzon > Petromyzon marinus. Next base: position 94,589 of record NW_027423094.1, read on the forward strand.
CCTGGATCGCCCGGGATCGCCCGGGACCGCCCGGGACCGCCTGGGACCGCCCGGGACCGCCCGGGACCGCCCGTGACCGCCTCGGACCGCCCAGGACCGCCCCGGACCGCCCAGGACCGCCCTGGAATGCCCGGGACCGCTAGGGACCGCCCGGGACCGCCCGGACCGCCCGGGACCGCCTTGGACCGCCGGGATCGCCCAGGACCGCCCTGGAATGCCCGGGACCGCCCGGGACCGCCCGGGACAGCTCTGGACCGCCCTGGACCACCCGGGACCGCCCTGGAACGCCCGGGACTGCCCGGGACCGCCCGGGACCGCCCGGGACCGCCCGGGACCGCCCGGGACCACCCGGGACCGCCCGGGACCGCCCCGGACCGCCCGGGACCGCCCGGGACCGCCCCAGACCGCCCTGGACCGCCCGGGACCGCCCGGGACCGCCCGGGACCGCCCGGGACCGCCCGGGACCGCCTCGGACCGCGCGGGACAGCCCAGGACCGCCCGAGACCGCCCTGGACCGCCCGGGACCGCCCTGCAACGCCCGAGACCGCCCGGGACCGCCCAGGACCGCCCGGGACCGCCCGGGACCGCCCTGGACCGCCCGGGACCGCACCGGACCGCCCGGGACTGCCCGGGACCGCCCGGGACCGCACGGGACCGCCCTGGAACGCCCGGGACCGCCCTGGAACGCCCGGGACCGCCCAGGACCGCCCGGGACCGCCCGGGGACCGCCCGGACCGCCCGGGACCGCCTCGGATCGCCCGGGACCGCCCAGGACCGCCCAGGACCGCCCTGGACTGCCCTGGACCGCCCGGGACCGCCCTGGAACGCCCGGGACCGCCCGGGACCGCCCGGGACCGCCCGGGACCGCCCGGGACCGCCCGGGACCGCGCAGGACCGCCCTGGAACGCCCGGGACCGCCCGGGACCGCCCTGGATCGCCCGGGATCGCGCGGGACCGCCCGGGACCGCCTGGGACCGCCCGGGACCGCCCGGGACCGCCCGTGACCGCCTCGGACCGCCCAGGACCGCCCCGGACCGCCCCGGACCGCCCAGGACCGCCCTGGAATGCCCGGGACCGCTCGGGACCGCCCGGGACCGCCCGGACCGCCCGGGACCGCCTTGGACCGCCGGGATCGCCCAGGACCGCCCTGGAATGCCCGGGACCGCCCGGGACCGCCCGGGACAGCTCTGGACCGCCCTGGACCACCCGGGACCGCCCTGGAACGCCCGGGACTGCCCGGGACCGCCCGGACCGCCCGGGACCGCCCGGGACCGCCCGGGACCACCCGGGACCGCCCGGGACCGCCCCGGACCGCCCGGGACCGCCCGGGACCGCCCGGGACCGCAGGGGACCGCCCGGGACCGCCCGGGACCGCCCGGGACCGCCCCGGACCGCCCGGGACCGCCTCGGACCGCCCGGGACCGCCCAGGACCGCCCGGGACCGCCTCGGACCGCCCGGGACCGCCCCGGACCGCCCGGGACCGCCCTGGAATGCCCGGGACCGCTCGGGACCGCCCGGGACTGCCCGGACCGCCCGGGACCGCCTCGGACCGCCGGGACCGCCCAGGACCGCCCTGGAACGCCCGGGACCGCCCGGACCGCCCGGGACCGCTCTGGACCGCCCTGGACCGCCTGGGACCGCCCTGGAACGCCCGGGACTGCCCGGGACCGCCCGGGACCGCCCGGGACCGCCCGGGACCGCCCGGGACCGCCCGGGACCACTCGGGACCGCCCGGGACCACCCCGGACCGTCCGGGACCGCCCGGGACCGCCCGGGCCCGCACGGGACCGCCCGGGACCGCCCGGGACCGCCCGGGACCGCCCGGGACCGCCTGGGACTGCCTCGGACCGCCCGGGACCGCCCAGGACCGCCCGGGACCGCCCCGGACCGCCCGGGACCGCCCCGGACCGCCCGGGACCGCCCTAGAACGCCCGGGACCGCCCGGGACCACCCGGGACCGCCCCGGACCGCCCGGGACCGCCTCGGACCGCCCGGGACCGCCCAGGACCGCCCGGGACCGCCCTGGACCGCCCGGGACCGCTATGGAACGCCCGGGACCGCCCGGGACCACCCGGGACCGCCCGGGACCGCCTGGGACCGCCCGGGGCCGCCCGGGACCGCTCTGGAACGCCCGGGACCGCCGGGGACCGCCCGGGACCGCCCTGGACCTCCTGGGACCGCCCTGGAACGCCCGGGACCGCCCGGGACCGCCCGGGACCGCCCGGGACCGCCCGGGACCGCCTGGGACCGCCCGGGACCGCCCCAGACCGCCCGGGACCGCCCGGGACCACCCGGGACCGCACGGGACCGCCCGGGACCGCCCGGGACCGCCCTGGACCGCCCGGGACCGCCCTGGAACGCCCGGGACCGTCCGGGACCGCCCGGGACCGCCTGGGACCGCCCGGGACCGCCTGGGACCGCCCGGGACCGCCCCAGAACCGCCCAGGACCGCCCGGGACCGCACGGGACCGCCCGGGACCGCCCGGGACCGCCCGGGACCGCCTCGGACCGCCCGGGACCGCCCCGGACCGCCCGGGACCGCCCTGGAATGCCCGGGACCGCTCGGGACCGCCCGGGACTGCCCGGACCGCCCGGGACCGCCTCGGACCGCCGGGACCGCCCAGGACCGCCCTGGAACGCCCGGGAACGCCCGGGACCGCCCGGGACCGCTCTGGACCGCCCTGGACCGCCTGGGACCGCCCTGGAACGCCCGGGACTGCCCGGGACCGCCCGGGACCGCCCGGGACCGCCCGGGACCGCCCGGGACCACTCGGGACCGCCCGGGACCACCCCGGACCGTCCGGGACCGCCCGGGACCGCCCGGGACCGCACGGGACCGCCCGGGACCGCCCGGGACCGCCCGGGACCGCCCCGGACCGCCTGGGACTGCCTCGGACCGCCCGGGACCGCCCAGGACCGCCCGGGACCGCCCCGGACCGCCCGGGACCGCCCCGGACCCGCCCGGGACCGCCCTAGAACGCCCGGGACCGCCCGGGACCACCCGGGACCGCCCCGGACCGCCCGGGACCGCCTCGGACCGCCCGGGACCGCCCAGGACCGCCCGGGACCGCCCTGGACCGCCCGGGACCGCTATGGAACGCCCGGGACCGCCCGGGACCGCCCGGGACCGCCTGGGACCGCCCGGGACCGCCCGGGACCGCCTGGGACCGCTCTGGAACGCCCGGGACCGCCCGGGACCGCCCGGGACCGCCCTGGACCTCCTGGGACCGCCCTGGAACGCCCGGGACCGCCCGGGACCGCCCGGGACCGCCCGGACCGCCCGGGACCGCCCGGGACCGCCCGGGACCGCCCGGGACCGCCCGGGACCGCCTGGGACCGCCCGGGACCGCCCCAGACCGCCGGGGACCGCCCGGGACCACCCGGGACCGCACGGGACCGCCCGGGACCGCCCGGGACCGCCCTGGACCGCCCGGGACCGCCCTGGAACGCCCGTGACCGTCCGCGACCGCCCGGGACCGCCTGGGACCGCCCGGGACCGCCTGGGACCGCCCGGGACCGCCCCAGACCGCCCGGGACCGCCCGGGACCGCACGGGACCGCCCGGGACCGCCCGGGACCGCCCGGGACCGCCCCGGACCGCCCGGGACCGCCTCGGACCGCCCAGGACCGCCCAGGACCGCCCGGGACCGCTCCGGACCACCCGCGACCGCCCCGGACCGCCCGTGACCGCCCTAGAACGCCCAGGACCGGCCGGGATCGCCCGGGACCGCCCCAGACCGCCCGGGACCACCTCGGACCGCCCGGGACCGCCCAGGACTGCCCGGGACCGCCCTGGACTGCCCGCGACCGCCCTGGAACGCCCGGGACCGCACGGGACCGCCCGGGACCGCCCGGGACCGCCCCGGACCGCCCGGGACCGCCTCGGACCGCCTGGGACCGCCCAGGACCGCCCAGAACCGCCCCGGACCACCCGGGACCGCCCCAGACCGCCCGGGACCGCCCAGGACCGCCTGGGACTGCCCCGGACCGCCCGGGACGGCCTCGGACCGCCCGGGACAGCCCAGGACCGCCCGGGACCGCCCTGGACCGCCCGGGACCGCCCTGCAACGCCCGAGACCGCCCGGGACCACCCAGGACCGCCCGGGACCGCCCGGGACCGCCCTGGACCGCCCGGGACCGCACCGGACCGCCCGGGACCGCCCGGGACCGCCTGGGACCGCACGGGACCGCCCAGGACCGCCCCGGACCGCCCGGGACCGCCCGGGACCGCCCTGGAACGCCCGGGACCGCCCGGGACCGCCCGGGACCGCCCGGGACCGCCCGGGACCCGCCCGGGAACGCCCGGGACCGCCCAGGACCGCCCGGGACCGCCCGGGACCGCCCAGGACCGCCCGGGACCGCCCTGGACCGCCCTGGACCGCCCGGGACCGCCCTGGAACGCCAGGGACCGCCCGGGACCGCCCGGGACCGCCCGGGACCACCCGGGACCGCCCGGGACCGCGCAGGACCGCCCTGGAACGCCCGGGACTGCCCGGGACCGCCCGGGACCACCCTGGACCGCCCGGGACCGCCCTGGAACGCCCAGGACCGCCCGGGACCGCCCGGGACCGCCCGGGACCGCCTGGGACCGCCCGGGCCCGCCCCAGACCGCCCGGGACCGCCCGGGGCCGCCCGGGACCGCACGGGACCGCCCGGGACCGCCCCGGACCGCCCGGGACCGCCTTGGACCGCCCTGAACCGCCCAGGACCGCCCGGGACCGCCCCGGACCACCCGGGACCGCCCCGGACCGCCTGGGACCGCCCTAGAACGCCCGGGACCGCCCGGGACCGCCCGTGACCGCCCCAGACCGCCCGGAACCGCCTCGGACCACCCGGGACCGCCCAGGACCGCCCAGAACCGCCCTGGACCGCCCGGGACCGCCCTGGAACGCCCGGGACCGCCCGGGACCGCCCGGGACCGCCCGGGACCGCCCGGGACCGCCTAGGACCGCCCTGGAATGCCCGGGACCGCCCAGGACCGCCCGGAACCGCCCTTGACCGCCCGGGACCGCCCGAGACCGCCCGGGACCGCCCGGGACCGCCCGGGACCGCCCGGGACCGCCCGGGATCGCCCGGGACCGCCCGGGACCGCCTGGGACCGCCCGGGACCGCCCGGGACCGCCCGGGACCGCCTCGGCCCGCCCAGGACCGCCCCGGACCGCCCAGGCCCGCCCTGGAATGCCCGGGACCGCTCGGGACCGGCCGGGACCGCCCGGACCGCCCGGAACCGCCTCGGACCGCCGGGATCGCCCAGGACCGCCCTGGAATGCCCGGGACCGCCCGGGACCGCCCGGGACCGCTCTGGACCGCCCTGGACCGCCCGGGACCGCCCTGGAACGCCCGGGACTGCCCGGGACCGCCCGGGACCGCCCGGGACCGCCCGGGACTGCACGGGACCGCCCGGGACCGCCCGGGACCGCCCGGGACCGCCCCGGACCGCCCGGGACCGCCTCGGACCGCCCGGGACCGCCCACGACCGCCCGGGACCGCCTCGGACCGCCCGGGACCGCCCCGGACCGCCCGGGACCGCCCTGGAATGCCCGGGACCGCTCGGGACCGCCCGGGACCGCCCGGACCGCCCGGGACCGCCTCGGACCGCCGGGACCGCCCAGGACCGCCCTGGAACGCCCGGGACCGCCCGGGACCGCCCGGGACCGCTCTGGACCGCCCTGGACCGCCTGGGACCGCCCTGGAACGCCCGGGACTGCCTGGGACCGCCCGGGACCGCCCGGGACCGCCCGGGACCGCCCGGAACCACCCGGGACCGCCCGGGACCACCCCGGACCGCCCCGGACCGCCCGGGACCGCCCGGGACCGCACGGGACCGCCCGGGACCGCCCGGGACCGCCCGGGACCGCCCCGGACCGCCTGGGACCGCCTCGGACCGCCCGGGACCGCCCAAGACCGCCCAGGACCGCCCCGGACCGCCCGGGACCGCCCCGGTCCGCCCGGGACCGCCCTAGAACGCCCGGGACCACCCGGGACCACCCGGGACCGCCCCGGACCGCCCGGGACCGCCTCGGACCGCCCGGGACCGCCCAGGACCGCCCGGGACCGCCCTGGACCGCCCGGGACCGCTATGGAACGCCCGGGACCGCCCGGGACCGCCAAGGACCGCCCGGGACCGCCCGGGACCGCCCGGGACCGCCCGGGACCGCCCAGGACCGCCTGGGAACGCCCGGGACCGCCCGGGACCGCCCGGGACCGCCCTGGACCTCCCGGGACCGCCCTGGAACGCCCGGGACCGCCCGGGACCGCCCGGGACCGCCTGGGACCGCCCGGGACCGCCCCAGACCGCTCGGGACCGCCCGGGACCACCCGGGACCGCACGGGACCGCCCGGGACCGCCCGGGACAGCCCTGGACCGCCCGGGACCGCCTGGAACGCCCGGGACCGTCCGGGACTGCCCGGGACCGCCTGGGACCGCCCGGGACCGCCTGGGACCGCCCGGGACCGCCCCAGACCGCCCGGGGACCGTACGGGACCGCACGGGACCGCCCGGGACCGCCCGGGACCGCCCGGGACCGCCCCGGACCGCCCGCGACCGCCTCAGACCGCCCGAGACCGCCCAGGACCGCCCGGGACCGCTCCGGACCACCCGCGACCGCCCCGGACCGCCCGTGACCGCCCTAGAACGCCCGGGACCGCCCGGGATCGCCCGGGACCGCCCCGGACCGCCCGGGTCCACCTCGGACCGCCCGGGACCGCCCAGGACTGCCCGGGACCGCCCTGGACCGCCCGTGACCGCCCTGGAACGCCCGGGACCGCCCGGGATTGCCCGGGACCGCCTGGGACCGCCCGGGACCGACAAGGACCGCCCTGGAACGCCCGGGACCGCCCAGGACCGCCCAGAACCGCCCTGGACCGCCTGGGACCGCCCGAGACCGCCCGGGACTGCCCCGGACCGCCCGGGACCGCCCCGGGCCGCCCGGGACCGCACCCGGACCCGCCCAGGACCACACCCGGACCACCCGGGACCGCCCCGGACCGCCCAGGACCGCCCGGGACCGCCCGGGACCGCCCGGGATCGCCCGGGACCGCCCGGGACTGCACCGGACCGCCCGGGACCGCCCGGGACCGCCCCGGACCGCCCGGGACCGCCTCGGACCGCCCGGGTCCGCCCAGGACCGCCCGGGACCGCCCCGGACCGCCCGGGACCGCCTTGGACCGCCCGGGACCGCCCTGGAATGCCCGGGACCGCTCGGGACCGCCCGGGACCGCCCGGACCGCCCGGGACTGCCTCGGACCGCCCGGGACCGCCCAGGACCGCCCTGGAATGCCCGGGACCGCCCGGGACCGCCCGGGACCGCCCCGGACCGCCCGGGACCGCCCAGACCGCCCGGGACCGCCCGGGACCGCACGGGACCGCCCGGGACCGCCCGGGACCGCCCGGGACCGCCCCGGACCGCCCGGGACCGCCTCGGACCGCCCGGGACCGCCCAGGACCGCCCGGGACCGCCCCAGACCACCCGCGACCGCCCCGGACCGCCCGTGACCGCCCTAGAACGCCCGGGACCGCCCGGGATCGCCCGGGACTGCCCCGGACCGCCCGGGACCACCTCGGACCGCCCGGGACCGCCCAGGACTGCCCGGGACCGCCCTGGACCGCCCGCGACCGCCCTGGAATGCCCGGGACCGCCCGGGACCGCCCGGGACCGCACGGGACCGCCCGGGACCGCCCGGGACCGCCCTGGACCGCCCGGGACCGCCCTGGAACGCCCGGGACCGTCCGGGACTGCCCGGGACCGCCTGGGACCGCCCGGGACCACCTGGGACCGCCCGGGACCGCCCCAGACCGCCCGGGACCGCCCGGGACCGCACGGGACCGCCCGGGACCGCCCGGGACCGCCCGGGACCGCCCCGGACCACCCGCGACCGCCTCAGACCGCCCGAGACCGCCCAGGACCGCCCGGGACCGCTCCGGACCACCCGCGACCGCCCCGGACCGCCCGTGACCGCCCTAGAACGCCCGGGACCGCCCGGGATCGCCCGGGACCGCCCCGGACCGCCCGGGACCACCTCGGACCGCCCGGGACCGCCCAGGACTGCCCGGGACCGCCCTGGACCGCCCGTGACCGCCCTGGAACGCCAGGGACCGCCCTGGATTGCCCGGGACCGCCTGGGACCGCCCGGGACCGACAAGGACCGCCCTGGAACGCCCGGGACCGCCCAGGACCGCCCAGAACCGCCCTGGACCGCCTGGGACCGCCCGAGACCGCCCGGGACCGCCCCGGACCGCCCGGGACCGCCCCGGGCCGCCCGGGACCGCACCCGGACCGCCCAGGACCACACCCGGACCACCCGGGACCGCCCCGGACCGCCCAGGACCGCCCGGGACCGCCCGGGACCGCCCGGGATCGCCCGGGACCGCCCGGGACCGCACCGGACCGCCCGGGACTGCCCGGGACCGCCCCGGACCGCCCGGGACCGCCTCGGACCGCCCGGGACCGCCCAGGACCGCCCGGGACCGCCCCGGACCGCCCGGGACCGCCTTGGACCGCCCGGGACCGCCCTGGAATGCCCGGGACCGCTCGGGACCGCCCGGGACCGCCCGGACCGCCCGGGACTGCCTCGGACCGCCCGGGACCGCCCAGGACCGCCCTGGAATGCCCGGACTGCCCGAGACGCCCGGGACCGCCCCGGACCGCCCGGGACCGCCCCAGACCGCCCGGGACCGCCCGGGACCGCACGGGACCGCCCGGGACCGCCCGGGACCGCCCGGGACCGCCCCGGACCGCCCGGGACCGCCTCGGACTGCCCGGGACCGCCAGGACCGCCCGGGACCGCCCCAGACCACTCGCGACCGCCCCGGACCGCCCGTGACCGCCCTAGAACGCCCGGGACCGCCCGGGATCGCCCGGGACCGCCCCGGACCGCCCGGGACCACCTCGGACCGCCCGGGACCGCCCGGGACCGCCCGGGACCGCCCCGGACCGCCCGCGACCGCCTCAGACCGCCCGAGACCGCCCAGGACCGCCCGGGACCGCTCCGGACCACCCGCGACCGCCCCGGACCGCCCGTGACCGCCCTAGAACGCCCGGGACCGCCCGGGATCGCCCGGGACCGCCCGGACCGCCCGGGACCACCTCGGACCGCCCGGGACCGCCCAGGACTGCCCGGGACCGCCCTGGACCGCCCGTGACCGCCCTGGAACGCCAGGGACCGCCCTGGATTGCCCGGGACCGCCTGGGACCGCCCGGGACCGACAAGGACCGCCCTGGAACGCCCGGGACCGCCCAGGACCGCCCAGAACCGCCCTGGACCGCCTGGGACCGCCCGAGACCGCCCGGGACCGCCCCGGACCGCCCGGGACCGCCCCGGGCCGCCCGGGACCGCACCCGGACCGCCCAGGACCACACCCGGACCACCCGGGACCGCCCCGGACCGCCCAGGACCGCCCGGGACCGCCCGGGACCGCCCGGGATCGCCCGGGACCGCCCGGGACCGCACCGGACCGCCCGGGACTGCCCGGGACCGCCCCGGACCGCCCGGGACCGCCTCGGACCGCCCGGGACCGCCCAGGACCGCCCGGGACCGCCCCGGACCGCCCGGGACCGCCTTGGACCGCCCGGGACCGCCCTGGAATGCCCGGGACCGCTCGGGACCGCCCGGGACCGCCCGGACCGCCCGGGACTGCCTCGGACCGCCCGGGACCGCCCAGGACCGCCCTGGAATGCCCGGGACTGCCCGAGACCGCCGGGACCGCCCCGGACCGCCCGGGACCGCCCCAGACCGCCCGGGACCGCCCGGGACCGCACGGGACCGCCCGGGACCGCCCGGGACCGCCCGGGACCGCCCCGGACCGCCCGGGACCGCCTCGGACTGCCCGGGACCGCCCAGGACCGCCCGGGACCGCCCCAGACCACTCGCGACCGCCCCGGACCGCCCGTGACCGCCCTAGAACGCCCGGGACCGCCCGGGATCGCCCGGGACCGCCCCGGACCGCCCGGGACCACCTCGGACCGCCCGGGACCGCCCAGGACTGCCCGGGACCGCCCTGAACCGCCCGCGACCGCCCTGGAACGCCCGGGACCGCCCGGGACCGCCCGGGACCGCCTGGGACCGCCCGGGACCGCCAAGGACCGCCCTGGAACGCCCGGGACCGCCCAGGACCGCCCAGAACCACCCTGGACCGCCCGGGACCACCCAAGACCGCCCGGGACCGCCCGGGACCGCCCGGGACCGCTCTGGAACGCCCGGGACCGCCCGGGACCGCCCGGGACCGCCCTGGACCTCCCGGGACCGCCCTGGAACGCCCGGGACCGCCCGGGACCGCCCGGGACCGCCTGGGACCGCCCGGGACCGCCTGGGACCGCCCGGGACCGCCCCAGACCGCTCGGGACCGCCCGGGACCGCCCGGGACCGCAGGGGACCGCCCGGGACCGCCCGGGACCGCCCTGGACCGCCCGGGACCGCCCTGGAACGCCCGGGACCGTCCGGGACCGCCCGGGACCGCCTGGGACCGCCCGGGACCGCCTGGGACCGCCCCGGACCGCCCCAGACCGCCCGGGACCGCCCGGGACCGCACGGGACCGCCCGGGACCGCCCGGGACCGCCCGGGACCGCCCCGGACCGCCCGGGACCGCCTCAGATCGCCCGGGACCGCCCAGGACCGCCCGGGATCGCTCCGGACCACCCGCGACCGCCCCGGACCGCCCGTGACCGCCCGGGACCGCCCAGGACTGCCTGGGACCGCCCTGGACCGCCCGTGACCGCCCTGGAACGCCCGGGACCGCCCGGGATTGCCCGGGACCGCCTGGGACCGCCCGGGACCGACAAGGACCGCCCTGGAACGCCCGGGACCGCCCAGGACCGCCCAGAACCGCCCTGGACCGCCCGGGACCGCCCGAGACCGCCCAGGACCGCCCCGGACCGCCCGGGACCGCCCCGGGCCGCCCGGGACCGCACCCGGACCGCCCAGGACCACACCCGGACCACCCGGGACCGCCCCGGACCGCCCAGGACCGCCCGGGACCGCCCGGGACCGCCCGGGATCGCCCGGGACCGCCCGGGACCGCACCGGACCGCCCGGGACCGCCTCGGACCGCCCGGGACCGCCCAGGACCGCCCGGGACGGCCCCGGACCGCCCGGGACCGCCTTGGACCGCCCGGGACCGCCCTGGAATGCCCGGGACCGCTCGGGACCGCCCGGGACCGCCCGGACCGCCCGGGACCACCTCGGACCGCCCGGGACCGCCCAGGACCGCCCTGGAATGCCCGGGACCGCCCGGGACCGCCTGGGACCGCCCCGGACCGCCCGGGACCGCCCCAGACCGCCCGGGACCGCCCGGGACCGCACGGGACCGCCCGGGACCGCCCGGGACCGCCCGGGACCGCCCCGGACCGCCCGGGACCGCCTCGGACCACCCGGGACCGCCCAGGACCGCCCGGGACCGCCCCGGACCACCCGCGACCGCCCCCGACCGCCCGTGACCGCCCTAGAACGCCCGGGACCGCCCGGGATCGCCCGGGACCGCCCCGGACCGCCCGGGACCACCTCGGACCGCCCGGGACCGCCCAGGACTGCCCGGGACCGCCCTGGACCGCCCGCGACCGCCCTGGAACGCCCGGGACCGCCCGGGACCGCCCGGGACCGCCTGAGACCGCCCGGGACCGCCAAGGACCGCCCTGGAACGCCCGGGACCGTCCAGGACCGCCCAAAACCACACTGGACCGCCCGGGACCACCCAAGACCGCCTGGGACCGCCCGGGACCGCCCGGGACCGCCCCGGACCGCCCGGGACCGCACCCGGACCGCCCAGGACCACACCCGGACCACCCGGTACCGCCCCGGACCGCCCAGGACCGCCCGGGACCGCCCGAGACCGCCCGGGATCGCCCATGACCGCCCGGGACCGCCCCGGACCGCCCGGGACCGCCCGGGACCGCCCCGGACCGCCCGGGACCGCCTCGGACCGCCCGGACCGCCCAGGACTGCCCTGGACCGCCCCGGACCGCCCGGGACCACCTTGGACCGCCCGGGACCGCCCTGGAATGCCCGGGACCGCCCGGGACCGCCCGGACCGCCCGAAACCGCCAAGGACCGCCCGGGACCGCCCAGGACCGCCCTGGAATGCCCGGGACCGCCCGGGACCGCCCGGGACCGCCCTGGACCGCCCGGGACCGCCCTGGAACGCCCGGGACCGCCCGGGACCTCCCGGGACCGCCCGGGACCGCCCCGGACTGCCCAGGACCGCCCGGGACCGCCCGGGACCGCACGGGACCGCCCGGGACCGCCCGGGACAGCCCGGGACCGCCCCGGACTGCCCGGGACCGCCTCGGACGGCCCGGGACCGCCCCGGACCGCCCGGGACCGCCCCGGACCGCCCGGGACTACCCTAGATCGCCCGGGACCGCCCGGGACCGCCCGGGACCACCCCGGACCGCCCGGGACCGCCTCGGACCGCCCGGGACCGCCCAGGACCGCCCGGGACCGCCCTGGACCGCCCGGGACCGCCCTGGAACCCCCGGGACCGCCCGGGACCGCCCGGGACCGCCCTGGACCGCCCGGGACCGCCCTGGAACGCCTGGGACCGCCCGGGACCGCCCGGGACCGCCCAGGACCGCCCGGGACCGCCTGGGACCGCCCCGGACTGCCCAGGACCGCCCTGGACCGCCCGGACCGCCCGGGACCACCTTGGACCGCCCGGGACCGCCCTGGAATGCCCGGGACCGCCCGGGACCGCCCGGACCGCCCGAAACCGCCAAGGACCGCCCGGGACCGCCCAGGACCGCCCTGGAATGCCCCGGACCGCCCGGGACCGCCCGGGACCGCCCTGGACCGCCCGGGACCGCCCTGGAACGCCCGAGACCGCCCGGGACCTCCCGGGACCGCCCGGGACCGCCCCGGACTGCCCAGGACCGCCCGGGACCGCCCGGGACCGCACGGGACCGCCCGGGACCGCCCGGGACAGCCCGGAACCCGCCCCGGACTGCCCGGGACCGCCTCGGACCGCCCGGGACCGCCCCGGACCGCCCGGGACCGCGCCGGACCGCCCGGGACTACCCTAGATCGCCCGGGACCGCCCGGGACCGCCCGGGACCACCCCGGACCGCCCGGGACCGCCTCAGACCGCCCGGGACCGCCCAGGACCGCCCGGACCGCCCTGGACCGCCCGGGACCGCCCTGGAACGCCCGGGACCGCCCGGGACCGCCCGGGACCGCCCTGGACCGCCCGGGACCGCCCTGGAACGCCTGGGACCGCCCGGGACCGCCCGGGACCGCCCAGGACCGCCCGGGACCGCCTGGGACCGCCCGGGACCGCCCGAGACGCGCCCTAGACCGCCCGGGACCGCCCGGGACCGCCCGGGACCGCACGGGACCGCCCGGGACCGCCCGGGACCGCCCCGGACCGCCCGAGACCGCCTCGGACCGCCTGGGACCGCCCAGGACCGCCCGGAACCGCCCCGGACCACCCGGGACCGCCCCGGACCGCCCGGGACCGCCCTAGAATGCCCGGGACCGCCCGGGACCGCCCGGGACCGCCCCGGACCGCCCGGGACCGCCTCAGACCGCCCGGGACAGCCCCGGACCGCCCAGGACCGCCCAGGACCGCCCGGGACCGCCCGGGACCGCCCCGGACCGCCCGGGACCGCACCGGACCGCCCGGGACCGCCCGGGACCGCACGGGACCGCCCAGGACCGCCCCGGACCGCCCGGGACCGCCCCGGACCGCCCGGGACCGCCTCGGATCGCCCGGGACCGCCCAGGACCGCCCGGGACAGCCCTGGACCGCCCTGGACCGCCCGGGACCGCCCTGGAATGCCCCGGACCGCCCGGGACCGCCCAGGACCGCCCGGGACCACCCGGGACCGCCCGGGACCGCGCAGGACCGCGCTGGAACGCCCGGGACTGCCCGGGACCGCCCGGGACCACCCTGGACCACACGGGACCGCCTGGAACGCCCGGGACCGCCCGGGACCGCCCGGGACCGCCTGGGACCGCCCGGGCCCGCCCCAGACCGCCCGGGACCGCCCGGGACCGCCCGGGACCGCACGGGACCGCCCGGGACCGCCCGGGACCGCCCCGGACCGCCCGGGACCGCCTCGGACCGCCCGGGACCGCCCAGGACCGACCGGGACCGCTCCGGACCACCCGGGACCACCCCGGACCGACCGGGACCGCCCTAGAATGCCCGGGACCGCCCGGGACCGCCCGGGACCGCCCGAGACCGCCCCAGCCCGCCCGGAACCGCCTCGGACCGCCCGGGACCGCCCTGGAACGCCTGGGACCGCCCGGGACCGCCCGGGACCGCCCAGGACCGCCCGGGACCGCCTGGGACCGCCCCGGACTGCCCAGGACCGCCCTGGACCGCCCCGGACCGCCCGGGACCACCTTGGACCGCCCGGGACCGCCCTGGAATGCCCGGGACCGCCCGGGACCGCCCGGACCGCCCGAAACCGCCAAGGACCGCCCGGGACCGCCCAGGACCGCCCTGGAATGCCCCGGACCGCCCGGGACCGCCCGGGACCGCCCTGGACCGCCCGGGACCGCCCTGGAACGCCCGAGACCGCCCGGGACCTCCCGGGACCGCCCGGGACCGCCCCGGACTGCCCAGGACCGCCCGGGACCGCCCGGGACCGCACGGGACCGCCCGGGACCGCCCGGGACAGCCCGGAACCGCCCCGGACTGCCCGGGACCGCCTCGGACCGCCCGGGACCGCCCCGGACCGCCCGGGACCGCCCCGGACCGCCCGGGACTACCCTAGATCGCCCGGGACCGCCCGGGACCGCCCGGGACCACCCCGGACCGCCCGGGACCGCCTCGGACCGCCCGGGACCGCCCAGGACCGCCCGGGACCGCCCTGGACCGCCCGGGACCGCCCTGGAACGCCCGGGACCGCCCGGGACCGCCCGGGACCGCCCTGGACCGCCCGGGACCGCCCTGGAACGCCTGGGACCGCCCGGGACCGCCCGGGACCGCCCAGGACCGCCCGGGACCGCCTGGGACCGCCCGGGACCGCCCGAGACGCGCCCTAGACCGCCCGGGACCGCCCGGGACCGCCCGGGACCGCACGTGACCGCCCGGGACCGCCCGGGACCGCCCCGGACCGCCCGAGACCGCCTCGGACCGCCTGGGACCGCCCAGGACCGCCCGGAACCGCCCCGGACCACCCGGGACCGCCCCGGACCGCCCGGGACCGGCCTAGAATGCCCGGGACCGCCCGGGACCGCCCGGGACCGCCCCGGACCGCCCGGGACCGCCTCAGACCGCCCGGGACAGCCCCGGACCGCCCAGGACCGCCCAGGACCGCCCGGGACCGCCCGGGACCGCCCCGGACCGCCCGGGACCGCACCGGACCGCCCGGGACCGCCCGGGACCGCACGGGACCGCCCAGGACCGCCCCGGACCGCCCGGGACCGCCCCGGACCGCCCGGGACCGCCTCGGATCGCCCGGGACCGCCCAGGACCGCCCGGGACCGCCCTGGACCGCCCTGGACCGCCCGGGACCGCCCTGGAATGCCCCGGACCGCCCGGGACCGCCCAGGACCGCCCGGGACCACCCGGGACCGCCCGGGACCGCGCAGGACCGCGCTGGAACGCCCGGGACTGCCCGGGACCGCCCGGGACCACCCTGGACCACACGGGACCGCCCTGGAACGCCCGGGACCGCCCGGGACCGCCCGGGACCGCCTGGGACCGCCCGGGCCCGCCCCAGACCGCCCGGGACCGCCCGGGACCGCCCGGGACCGCACGGGACCGCCCGGGACCGCCCGGGACCGCCCCGGACCGCCCGGGACCGCCTCGGACCGCCCGGGACCGCCCAGGACCGACCGGGACCGCTCCGGACCACCCGGGACCACCCCGGACCGACCGGGACCGCCCTAGAATGCCCGGGACCGCCCGGGACCGCCCGGGACCGCCCGAGACCGCCCCAGCCCGCCCGGAACCGCCTCGGACCGCCCGGGACCGCCCAGGACCGCCCGGAACCGCCCTGGACTGCCCGGGACTGCCCTGGAACGCCCGGGACCGCCCGGGACCGCCCGGGACCGCCCGGGACCGCCCGGGACCGCCCGGGACCGCCTAGGACCGCCCTGGAACGCCCGGGACCTCCCAGGACCGCCCGGAACCGCCCTTGACCGCCCGGGACCGCCCGAGACCGCCCGGGACCGCCCGGGACCGCGGGGGACCGCCCCGGACCGCCCGGGACCGCACCCGGACCGCCCAGGACCACACCCGGACCGCCCGGGACCGCCCAGGACCGCCCCGGACCGCCCGGGACCGCCCCTGACCGCCCGGGACCGCCCTGGACTGCCCGGGCCCGCTCGCGACCGCCCGGGACCGCCCGGACCGCCCGGGACCGCCTCGGACCGCCCGGGACCACCCAGGACCGCCCTGGAACGCCCGGGACCGCCCGGGACCGCACGGGACCGCCCAGGACCGCCCCGGACCGCCCGGGACCGCCCCGGACCGCCCGGGACCGCCTCGGATCGCCCGGGACCGCCCAGGACCGCCCGGGACCGCCCTGGACCGCCCTGGACCGCCCGGGACCGCCCTGGAATGCCCCGGACCGCCCGGGACCGCCCAGGACCACCCGGGACCACCCGGGACCGCCCGGGACCGCGCAGGACCGCGCTGGAACGCCCGGGACTGCCCGGGACCACCCGGGACCACCCTGGACCACACGGGACCGCCCTGGAACGCCCGGGACCGCCCGGGACCGCCCGGGACCGCCTGGGACCGCCCGGGCCCGCCCCAGACCGCCCGGGACCGCCCGGGACCGCCCGGGACCGCACGGGACCGCCCGGGACCGCCCGGGACCGCCCCGGACCGCCCGGGACCGCCTCGGACCGCCCGGGACCGCCCAGGACCGACCGGGACCGCTCCGGACCACCCGGGACCACCCCGGACCGACCGGGACCGCCCTAGAATGCCCGGGACCGCCCGGGACCGCCCGGGACCGCCCGAGACCGCCCCAGACCGCCCGGAACCGCCTCGGACCGCCCGGGACCGCCCAGGACCGCCCGGAACCGCCCTGGACTGCCCGGGACTGCCCTGGAACGCCCGGGACCGCCCGGGACCGCCCGGGACCGCCCGGGACCGCCCGGGACCGCCCGGGACCGCCTAGGACCGCCCTGGAACGCCCGGGACCTCCCAGGACCGCCCGGAACCGCCCTTGACCGCCCGGGACCGCCCGAGACCGCCCGGGACCGCCCGGGACCGCCGGGGACCGCCCCGGACCGCCCGGGACCGCACCCGGACCGCCCAGGACCACACCCGGACCGCCCGGGACCGCCCAGGACCGCCCCGGACCGCCCGGGACCGCCCCTGACCGCCCGGGACCGCCCTGGACTGCCCGGGCCCGCTCGCGACCGCCCGGGACCGCCCGGACCGCCCGGGACCGCCTCGGACCGCCCGGGACCGCCCAGGACCGCCCTGGAACGCCCGGGACCGCCCGGGACCGCCTGGGACCGCCCTGGACCGCCCGGGACCGCCCTGGAACGCCCGGGACCGCCCCGGACCGCCCGGGACCGCCCTAGAATGCCCGGGACCGCCCGGGACCGCCCGGGACCGCCCCGGACCGCCCGGGACCGCCTCAGACCGCCCGGGACAGCCCAGGACCGCCCAGGACCGCCCTGGACCGCCCGGGACCGCCCTGCAACGCCCGAGACCGCCCGGGACCGCCCAGGACCGCCCGGGACCGCCCGGGACCGCCCCGGACCGCCCGGGACCGCACCGGACCGCCCGGGACCGCCCGGGACCGCACGGGACCGCCCAGGACCGCCCCGGACCGCCCGGGACCGCCCCGGACCGCCCGGGACCGCCTCGGATCGCCCGGGACCGCCCAGGACCGCCCGGGACCGCCCTGGACCGCCCTGGACCGCCCGGGACCGCCCTGGAATGCCCCGGACCGCCCGGGACCGCCCAGGACCGCCCGGGACCACCCGGGACCGCCCGGGACCGCGCAGGACCGCGCTGGAACGCCCGGGACTGCCCGGGACCGCCCGGGACCACCCTGGACCACACGGGACCGCCCTGGAACGCCCGGGACCGCCCGGGACCGCCCGGGACCGCCTGGGACCGCCCGGGCCCGCCCCAGACCGCCCGGGACCGCCCGGGACCGCCCGGGACCGCACGGGACCGCCCGGGACCGCCCGGGACCGCCCCGGACCGCCCGGGACCGCCTCGGACCGCCCGGGACCGCCCAGGACCGACCGGGACCGCTCCGGACCACCCGGGACCACCCCGGACCGACCGGGACCACCCTAGAATGCCCGGGACCGCCCGGGACCGCCCGGGACCGCCCGAGACCGCCCCAGACCGCCCGGAACCGCCTCGGACCGCCCGGGACCGCCCAGGACCGCCCGGAACCGCCCTGGACTGCCCGGGACTGCCCTGGAACGCCCGGGACCGCCCGGGACCGCCCGGGACCGCCCGGGACCGCCCGGGACCGCCTAGGACCGCCCTGGAACGCCCGGGACCTCCCAGGACCGCCCGGAACCGCCCTTGACCGCCCGGGACCGCCCGAGACCGCCCGGGACCGCCCGGGACCGCCGGGGACCGCCCCGGACCGCCCGGGACCGCACCCGGACCGCCCAGGACCACACCCGGACCGCCCGGGACCGCCCAGGACCGCCCCGGACCGCCCGGGACCACCCCTGACCGCCCGGGACCGCCCTGGACTGCCCGGGCCCGCTCGCGACCGCCCGGGACCGCCCGGACCGCCCGGGACCGCCTCGGACCGCCCGGGACCGCCCAGGACCGCCCTGGAACGCCCGGGACCGCCCGGGACCGCCTGGGACCGCCCTGGACCGCCCGGGACCGCCCTGGAACGCCAGGGACCGCCCGTTACCGCCCGGGACCGCCCGGGACCGCCCGGGACCGCGCGGGACCACCCGGGACCGCCCGGGACCGCCCCGGACCGCCGGGGACCGCCCGGGACCGCCCGGGACCGCACGGGACCGCCCAGGACCGTCCGGGACCGCCTGGGACCGCCCCGGACCGCCCGGGACCGCCTAGGACCGCCCGGTACCGCCCAGGACCGCCGGGACCGCCCCGGACCGCCCGGGACCGCCCCGGACCGCCCGGGACCACCTCGGACCGCCCGGGACCGCCCAGGACTGCCCGGGACCGCCCTGGACCGCCCGCGACCGCCCTGGAACGCCCGGGACCGCCCGGGACCGCCCGGGACCGCCTGGGACCGCCCGGGACAGCCAAGGACCGCCCTGGAACGCCCGGGACCGCCCAGGACCGCCCAGAACCGCCCTGGACCGCCCGGGACCGCCCGAGACCGCCCAGGACCACCCGGGACCGCCCGGGACCGCCCCGGACCGCCCGGGACCGCACCCGGACCGCCCAGGACCACACCCGGACCACCCGGGACCGCCCCGGACCGCCCAGGACCGCCCGGGACCGCCCGAGACCGCCCGGGATCGCCCAGGACCGCCCGGGACCGCCCCGGACCGCCCGGGACCGCCCGGGACCGCCCCGGACCGCCCGGGACCGCCTCGGACCGCCCGGGACCGCCCAGGACCGCCCTGGACCGCCCCGGACCGCCCGGGACCGCCTTGGACCGCCCAGGACCGCCCTGGAATGCCCGGGACCGCTCGGGACCGCCCGGGACCGCCCGGACCGCCCGGGACCGCCTCGGACCGCCCGGGACCGCCCAGGACCGCCCGGACCGCCCTGGACCGCCCGGGACCGCCCTGGAACGCCCGGGACCGCCCGAGACCGCCCGGGACCGCCCTGGACCGCCCGGGACCGCCCTGGAATGCCTGGGACCGCCCGGGACCGCCCGGGACCGCCCAGGACCGCCCGGGACCGCCTGGGACCGCCCGGGACCGCCCCAGACCGCCCTGGACCGCCCGGGACTGCCCGGGACCGCCCGGGACCGCCTGGGACCGCACGGGACCGCCCGGGACCGCCCGGGACCGCCCCGGACCGCCCGGGACCGCCTCGGACCGCCTGGGACCGCCCAGGACCGCCCGGAACCGCCCCGGACCACCCGGGACCGCCCCGGACCGCCCGGGACCGCCCTAGAATGCCCGGGACCGCCCGGGACCACCTCGGACCGCCCGGGACCGCCCAGGACTGCCCGGGACCGCCCTGGACCGCCCGCGACCGCCCTGGAACGCCCGGGACCGCCCGGGACCGCCCGGGACCGCCTGGGACCGCCCGGGACCGCCAAGGACCGCCCTGGAACGCCCGGGACCGCCCAGGACCGCCCAGAACCGCCCTGGACCGCCCGGGACCGCCCGAGACCGCCCAGGACCGCCCGGGACCGCCCGGGACCGCCCCGGACCGCCCGGGACCGCACCCGGACCGCCCAGGACCACACCCGGACCACCCGGGACCGCCCCGGACCGCCCAGGACCGCCCGGGACCGCCCGAGACCGCCCGGGATCGCCCAGGACCGCCCGGGACCGCCCCGGACCGCCCGGGACCGCCCGGGACCGCCCCGGACCGCCCGGGACCGCCTCGGACCGCCCGGGACCGCCCAGGACCGCCCTGGACCGCCCCGGACCGCCCGGGACCGCCTTGGACCGCCCGGGACCGCCCTGGAATGCCCGGGACCGCTCGGGACCGCCCGGGACCGCCCGGACCGCCCGGGACCGCCTCGGACCGCCCGGGACCGCCCAGGACCGCCCTGGAATGCCCGGGACCGCCCGGGACCGCCCGGGACCGCCCTGGAATGCCCGGGACCGCCCGGGACCGCCCGGGACCGCCCGGGAACGCCCGGGACCGCCCGGGACCACCCGGGACCGCCCGGGACCGCCCCGGACTGCCCGGGACCGCCCGGGACCGCCCGGGACCGCACGTGACCGCCCGGGACCGCCCGGGACGGCCCGGGACCGCCCCGGACCGCCCGGGACCGCCTCAGACCGCCCGGGACCGCCCCGGACCGCCCGGGACCGCCCCGGATCGCCCGGGACTACCCTAGATCGCCCGGGACCGCCCGGGACCGCCCGGGACCGCCCCGGACCGCCCGGGACCGCCTCGGACCGCCCGGGACCGCCCAGGACCGCCCGGGACCGCCCTGGAACGCCCGGGACCGCCCGAGACCGCCCGGGACCGCCCTGGACCGCCCGGGACCGCCCAGGACCGCCCAGGACCGCCTGGGACCGCCCGGGACCGCCCCAGACCGCCCTGGACCGCCCGGGACTGCCCGGGACCGCCCGGGACCGCCTGGGACCGCACGGGACCGCCCGGGACCGCCCGGGACCGCCCCGGACCGCCCGGGACCGCCTCGGACCGCCTGGGACCGCCCAGGACCGCCCGGAACCGCCCCGGACCACCCGGGACCGCCCCGGACCGCCCGGGACCGCCCTAGAATGCCCGGGACCGCCCGGGACCGCCCGGGACCGCCCCGGACCGCCCGGGACCGCCTCGGACCGCCCGGGACAGCCCAGGACCGCCCAGGACCGCCCTGGACCGCCCGGGACCGCCCTGCAACGCCCGAGAACGCCCGGGACCGCCCAGGACCGCCCGGGACCGCCCGGGACCGCCCCGGACCGCCCGGGACCGCACCGGACCGCCCGGGACCGCCCGGGACCGCACGGGACCGCCCAGGACCGCCCCGGACCGCCCGGGACCGCCCGGGACCGCCCTGGAACGCCCGGGACCGCCCGGGACCGCCGGGACCGCCCGGGACCGCCCGGGACCGCCCGGGACCGCCCCGGACCGCCCCGGACCGCCTCGGATCGCCCGGGACCACCCAGGACCGCCCGGGACCGCCCTGGACCGCCCTGGACCGCCCGGGACCGCCCTGGAATGCCCGGGACCGCCCGGGACCGCCCGGGACCGCCCGGGACCACCCGGGACCGCCCGGGACCGCGCAGGACCGCCCTGGAACGCCCGGGACTGCCCGGGACCGCCCGGGACCACCCTGGACCGCCCGGGACCGCCCTGGAACGCCCGGGACCGCCCCGGACCGCCCGGGACCGCCTCGGACCGCCCGGGACAGCCCAGGACCGCCCAGGACCGCCCTGGACCGCCCGGGACCGCCCTGCAACGCCCGAGACCGCCCGGGACCGCCCAGGACCGCCCGGGGCCGCCCGGGACCGCCCGGGACCGCCCCGGACCGCCCCGGACCGCATCGGATCGCCCGGGACCACCCAGGACCGCCCGGGACCGCCCTGGACCGCCCTGGACCGCCGGGGACCGCCCTGGAATACCCGGGACCGCCCGGGACCGCCCGGGACCGCCCGGGACCACCCGGGACCGCCCGGGACCGCGCAGGACCGCCCTGGAACGCCCGGGACTGCCCGGGACCGCCCGGGACCACCCTGGACCGCCCGGGACCGCCCTGGAACGCCCGGGACCGCCCGGGACCGCCCGGGACCGCCCGGGACCGCCCGGGACCGCCTGGGACCGCCCGGGCCCGCCCCAGACCGCCCGGGACCGCCCGGCACCGCCCGGGACCGCACGGGACCGCCCGGGACCGCCCGGGACCGCCTCGGACCGCCTCGGACCGCCCGGGACCGCCCGAGACCGCCCGGGATCGCCCAGGACCGCCCGGGACCGCCCCGGACCGCCCGGGACCGCCCGGGACCGCCCCGGACCGCCCGGGACCGCCTCGGACCGCCCGGGACCGCCCAGGACCGCCCTGGACCGCCCCGGACCGCCCGGGACCGCCTTGGACCGCCCGGGACCGCCCTGGAATGCCCGGGACCGCTCGGGACCGCCCGGGACCGCCCGGACCGCCCGGGACCGCCTCGGACCGCCCGGGACCGCCCAGGACCGCCCTGGAATGCCCGGGACCGCCCGGGACCGCCCGGGACCGCCCTGGAATGCCCGGGACCGCCCGGGACCGCCCGGGACCGCCCGGGAACGCCCGGGACCGCCCGGGACCACCCGGGACCGCCCGGGACCGCCCCGGACTGCCCGGGACCGCCCGGGACCGCCCGGGACCGCACGTGACCGCCCGGGACCGCCCGGGACGGCCCGGGACCGCCCCGGACCGCCCGGGACCGCCTCGGACCGCCCGGGACCGCCCCGGACCGCCCGGGACCGCCCCGGACCGCCCGGGACTACCCTAGATCGCCCGGGACCGCCCGGGACCGCCCGGGACCGCCCCGGACCGCCCGGGACCGCCTCGGACCGCCCGGGACCGCCCAGGACCGCCCGGGACCGCCCTGGAACGCCCGGGACCGCCCGAGACCGCCCGGGACCGCCCTGGACCGCCCGGGACCGCCCAGGACCGCCCAGGACCGCCTGGGACCGCCCGGGACCGCCCCAGACCGCCCTGGACCGCCCGGGACTGCCCGGGACCGCCCGGGACCGCCTGGGACCGCACGGGACCGCCCGGGACCGCCCGGGACCGCCCGGACCGCCCGGGACCGCCTCGGACCGCCTGGGACCGCCCAGGACCGCCCGGAACCGCCCCGGACCACCCGGGACCGCCCCGGACCGCCCGGGACCGCCCTAGAATGCCCGGGACCGCCCGGGACCGCCCGGGACCGCCCCGGACCGCCCGGGACCGCCTCGGACCGCCCGGGACAGCCCAGGACCGCCCAGGACCGCCCTGGACCGCCCGGGACCGCCCTGCAACGCCCGAGAACGCCCGGGACCGCCCAGGACCGCCCGGGACCGCCCGGGACCGCCCCGGACCGCCCGGGACCGCACCGGACCGCCCGGGACCGCCCGGGACCGCACGGGACCGCCCAGGACCGCCCCGGACCGCCCGGGACCGCCCGGGACCGCCCTGGAACGCCCGGGACCGCCCGGGACCGCCCGGGACCGCCCGGGACCGCCCGGGACCGCCCGGGACCGCCCCGGACCGCCCCGGACCGCCTCGGATCGCCCGGGACCACCCAGGACCGCCCGGGACCGCCCTGGACCGCCCTGGACCGCCCGGGACCGCCCTGGAATGCCCGGGACCGCCCGGGACCGCCCGGGACCGCCCGGGACCACCCGGGACCGCCCGGGACCGCGCAGGACCGCCCTGGAACGCCCGGGACTGCCCGGGACCGCCCGGGACCACCCTGGACCGCCCGGGACCGCCCTGGAACGCCCGGGACCGCCCCGGACCGCCCGGGACCGCCTCGGACCGCCCGGGACAGCCCAGGACCGCCCAGGACCGCCCTGGACCGCCCGGGACCGCCCTGCAACGCCCGAGACCGCCCGGGACCGCCCAGGACCGCCCGGGGCCGCCCGGGACCGCCCGGGACCGCCCCGGACCGCCCCGGACCGCATCGGATCGCCCGGGACCACCCAGGACCGCCCGGGACCGCCCTGGACCGCCCTGGACCGCCGGGGACCGCCCTGGAATACCCGGGACCGCCCGGGACCGCCCGGGACCGCCCGGGACCACCCGGGACCGCCCGGGACCGCGCAGGACCGCCCTGGAACGCCCGGGACTGCCCGGGACCGCCCGGGACCACCCTGGACCGCCCGGGACCGCCCTGGAACGCCCGGGACCGCCCGGGACCGCCCGGGACCGCCCGGGACCGCCCGGGACCGCCTGGGACCGCCCGGGCCCCGCCCCAGACCGCCCGGGACCGCCCGGCACCGCCCGGGACCGCACGGGACCGCCCGGGACCGCCCGGGACCGCCTCGGACCGCCTCGGACCGCCCGGGACCGCCCAGGACCGCCCAGAACCGCCCTGGACCGCCCGGGACCGCCCGAGCCCGCCCGGGACCGCCCCGGACCGCCCGGGACCGCCCCGGACCGCCAGGGACCGCACCCGGACCGCCCAGGACCACACCTGGACCACCCGGGACCGCCCCGGACCGCCCAGGACCGCCCGGGACCGCCCGGGACCGCCCCGGACCGCCCGGGACCGCCTCGGACCGCCCGGGACCGCCCAGGACCGCCCGGGACCGCCCCGGACCGCCCGGGACCGCCTTGGACCGCCCGGGACCGCCCTGGAATGCCCGGGACCGCTCGGGACCGCCCGGGACCGCCCGGACCGCCCGGGACCGCCTCGGACCGCCCGGGACCGCCCAGGACCGCCCTGGAATGCCCGGGACCGCCCGGGACCGCCCGGGACCGCCCCGGACCGCCCGGGACCGCCCCAGACCGCCCGGACCGCCCGGGACCGCACGGGACCGCCCGGGACCGCCCGGGACCGCCCGGGACCGCCCGGACCGCCCGGGACCGCCTCGGAACCGCCTGGGACCGCCCAGGACCGCCCGGGGACCGCCCCGGACCACCCGCGACCACCCCGGACCGCCCCGTGACCGCCCTAGAACGCCCGGGACCGCCCGGGATCGCCTGGGACCGCCCCGGACCGCCCGGGACCACCTCGGACCGCCCGGGACCGCCAGGACTGCCCGGGACCGCCCCTGGACCGCCCGCGACCGCCCTGGAACGCCCGGGACCGCCCGGGACTGCCCGGGACCGCCTGGGACCGCCCGGGACCGCCAAGACCGCCCTGGAACGCCCGGGACCGCCCAGGACCGCCCAGAACCGCCCTGGACCCCCCGGGACCACCCGAGACCGCCCGGGACCGCCCGGACCGCCCGGGACCGCCCCGGACGCCCGGGACCGCACCCGGACCGCCCAGGACCACACCCGGACACCCGGGACCGCCCCGGACCGCCCCAGGACCGCCCGGGACCGCCCGAGACCGCCCGGGATCGGCCCGGGACCGCCCGGGACCGCCCCCGGACCGCCCGGGACCGCCCGGGACGGCCGGGACCGCCCGGGACCGCCTCGGACCGCCCGGGACCGCCCAGGACCGCCCTGGACCGCCCCGGACCGCCCGGGACCACCTTGGACCGCCCGGGACCGCCCTGGAATGCCCGGGACCGCTCGGGACCGCCCGGGACCGCCCGGACCGCCCGAAACCGCCTCGGACCGCCCGGGACCGCCAGGACCGCCCTGGAATGCCCAGGACCGCCCGGGACCGCCCGGGACCGCCCTGGACCCGCCCGGGACCGCCCTGGAACGCCCGGGACCGCCCGGGACCGCCCAGGACCGCCCGGGAACGCCCGGGAACGCCCGGGACCTCCCGGGACCGCCCGGGACCGCCCGGACTGCCCGGGACCGCCCGGGACCGCCCGGGACCGCACGGGACCGCCCGGGACCGCCCGGGACAGCCCGGGACCGCCCCGGACCACCCGGGACCGCCTCGGACCGCCCGGGACCCGCCCCGGACCGCCCGGGACCGCCCCCGGACCGCCTGGGACTACCCTAGATCGCCCGGGACCACCCGGGACCGCCCGGGACCGCCCCGGACCGCCCGGGACCGCCTCGGACCGCCCGGGACCGCCCAGGACCGCCCGGGACCGCCCTGGACCGCCTGGGACCGCCCGGGACCGCCCGGGACCGCCCCAGGACCGCCCGGCACCGCCTGGGACCGCCCGGGACCGCCCAGACGCGCCCTGGACCGCCCGGGACCGCCCGGGACCGCCCGGGACCGCACGGGCCCCGCCCGGGACCGCCCGGGACCGCCCCGGACCGCCAGGGACCGCCTCGGACCGCCTGGGCCGCCCAGGACCGCCCGGAACCGCCCCGGACCACCCGGGACCGCCCCGGACCGCCCGGGACCGCCCTAGAATGCCCGGGACCGCCCGGGACCGCCCGGGACCGCCCCGGACCGCCCGGGACCGCCTCAGACCGCCCGGGACAGCCCAGGACCGCCCAGGACCGCCCTGGACCGCCCGGGACCGCCCTGCAACGCCCGAGACCGCCTCGTGACCGCCCAGGACCGCCCGGCACCGCCCGGGACCGCCCCGGACCGCCCGGGACCGCACCGAACCGCCCGGACCGCCCGGGACCGCACGGGACCGCCCAGGACCGCCCCGGACCGCCCGGGACCGCCCGGGACCGCCCTGGACCGCCCGGGACCGCCTGGGACCGCCCGGGACCGCCCGGGACCGCCCGGACCGCCCGGGACCGCCCGGGACCGCCCCGGACCGCCCGGAACCGCCTCGGATCGCCCGGGACCGCCCAGGACCGCCCGGACCACCCTGGACCGCCCTGGACCGCCCGGGACCGCCCTGGAACGCCCGGGACCGCCCGGGACCGCCCGAGACCGCCCGGGACCACCCGGGACTGCCCCGGGACCGCGCAGGACCGCGCTGGAACGCCCGGGACTGCCCGGGACCGCCCGGGACCACCCTGGACCACCCGCGACCGCCCTGGAACGCCCGGGACCGCCCGGGACCGCCCGGGACCGCCCGGGACCGCCCGGGACCGCCTGGGACCGCCCGGGCCCGCCCCAGACCGCCCGGGACCGCCCGGGACCGCCCAGGACCGACCGGGACCGCCCGGACCACCCAGGACCACCCCGGACCGACCGGGACCGCCCTAGAACGCCCGGGACCGCCCGGGACCGCCCGGGACCGCCCAGACCGCCCGGAACTGCCCTGGACTGCCCGGGACCGCCCTGGAACGCCCGGGACCGCCCGGGACCGCCCGGGACCGCCCGGGACCGCCCGGGACCGCCTAGGACCGCCCTGGAACGCCCGGGACCGCCCAGGACCGCCCGGAACCGCCCTTGACCGCCCGGGACCGCCCGAGACCGCCCGGGACCGCCCGGGACCGCCCGGGACCGCCCTAGAATGCCCGGGACCGCCCCGGGACCGCCCGGGACCGCCCCGACTGCCCGGGACCGCCTCAGACCGCCCGGGACAGCCCAGGACCGCTCAGGACCGCCCTGGACCGCCCGGGACCGCCTGCAACGCCCGAGACCGCCTCGTGACCGCCCAGGACCGCCCGGCACCGCCCGGGACCGCCCCGGACCGCCCGGGAACGCACCGGACCGCCCGGGACCGCCGGGACCGCACGGGACCGCCCAGGACCGCCCCGGACCGCCCGGGACCGCCCGGGACCGCCCTGGACCGCCCGGGACCGCCTGGGATTGCCCGGGACCGCCCGGACCGCCCGGGACCGCCCAGGACCGCCCCGACCGCCCGGGACCGCCTCGGATCGCCCGGGACCGCCCAGGACCGCCCGGGACCGCCCTGGACCGCCCTGGACCGCCCGGGACCGCCCTGGAACGCCCGGGACCGCCCGGGACCGCCCGGGACCGCCCAGGACCACCCGGGACCGCCCGGGACCGCGCAGGACTGCGCTGGAACGCCCGGGACTGCCCGGGACCGCCGGGACCACCCTGGACCACCCGGGACCGCCCTGGAACGCCCGGGACCGCCCGGGACCGCCCGGGAACGCCCGGGACCGCCCGGGACCACCTGGGACCGCCCGGGCCCGCCCCAGACCGCCCGGGACCGCCCGGGACCGCCCAGGACCGACCGGGACCGTCCCGGACCACCCAGGACCACCCCGGACCGACCGGACCGCCCTAGAACGCCCGGGACCGCCCGGGACCGCCCGGGACCGCCCAGGACCGCCCGGAACCGCCCTGGACTGCCCGGGACCGCCCTGGAACGCCCGGGACCGCCCGGGACCGCCGCCGACCCGGGACCGCCCGGGACCGCCTAGGACCGCCCTGGAACGCCCGGGACCGCCCAGGACCGCCCGGAACCGCCCTTGACCGCCCGGGACCGCCCGAGACCGCCCGGACCGCCCGGGACCGCCCGGGACCGCCCCGGACCGCCCGGGACCGCACCCGGACCGCCCAGGACCACACCCGGACCGCCCGGGACCGTCCAGGACCGCCCCGGACCGCTCGGGACCGCCCCTGACCGCCCGGGACCGCCCTGGACTGCCCGGGCCCGCTCGCGACCGCCCGGGTCCGCCCGAACCGCCCGGGACCGCCCTCGGACCGCCCTGGACCGCCCAGGACCGCCTGGACGCCCGGGGACCGCCCGGGACCGCCTGGGACCGCCCTGGACCGCCCGGGACCGCCCTGGAACGCCCGGGACCGCCCGTTACCGCCCGGGACCGCCCGGGACCGCCCGGGACCGCGCGGGACCACCCGGGACCGCCCGGGACCGCCCCGGACCGCCGGGGACCGCCCGGGACCGCCCGGGACCGCACGGGACCGCCCAGGACCGTCCGGGACAGCCTGGGACCGCCCCGGACCGCCCGGGACCGCCTCGGACCGCCCGGTACCGCCCAGGACCGCCGGGACCGCCCCGGACCGCCCGGGACCACCTCGGACCGCCCGGGACCGCCCAGGACTGCCCGGGACCGCCCTGGACCGCCCGCAACCGCCCTGGAACGCCCGGGACCGCCCGGGACCGCCCGGGAACGCCTGGGACCGCCCGGGACCGCCAAGGACCGCCCTGGAACGCCCGGGACCGCCCAGGACCGCCCAGAACCGCCCTGGACCGCCCGGGACCGCCCGAGACCGCCCGGGACCGCCCGGGACCGCCCGGGACCGCCCCGACCGCCCGGGACCGCACCCGGACCGCCCGGGACCGCCCCGGATCGCCCAGACCGCCCGGGACCGCCCAGGACCGCCCGGGACCGCCCGGGACCGCCCCGGATCGCCCGGGACCGCCTCGGACCGCCCGGGACCGCCCAGGACCACCCTGGACCGCCCCGGACCGCCCGGGACCGCATTGGACCGCCCGGGACCGCCCTGGAATGCCCGGGACCGCTCAGGACCGCCCGGACCGCCCGGACCGCCCGGGACCGCCTCGGACCGCCCGGGACCGCCCAGGACCGCCCTGGAATGCCCGGGACCGCCCGGGACCGCCCGGGACCACCCTGGACCGCCCGGGACCGCCCTGGAACGCCCGGGACCGCCCGGGACCGCCCGGGACCGCCAGGAAACGCCCGGGACCGCCCGGGACCACCCGGGACCGCCCGGGACCCGCCCCGGACTGCCCGGGACCGCCCGGGACCGCCCGGGACCGCACGTGACCGCCCGGGACCGCCCGGGACGGCCCGGGACCGCCCCGGACCGCCCTGGACCGCCTCGGACCGCCCGGGACCGCCCCGGACCGCCCGGAACCGCCCCGGACCGCCCGGGACTACCCTAGATCGCCCGGGACCGCCCGGGACCCCCCGGGACCGCCCCGGACCGCCCGGGACCGCCTCGGACCGCCCGGACCGCCCAGGACCGCCCGGGGATTGCCCTGGACCGCCCGGGACCGCCCTGGAACGCCCGGGACCGCCCGGGACCGCCCGGGACCGCCCTGGACCGCCCGGGACCGCCCTGGAACGCCTGGGACCGCCCGGGACCGCCCCGGGACCGCCCAGGGACTGCCCTGGACCGCCTGGGACCGCCCGGGACCGCCCCAGACCGCCTGGACCGCCCGGGACTGCCCGGGACCGCCCAGGACCGCCCGGGATTGCCCTGGACCGCCCGGGACCGCCCTGGAACGCCCGGGGACCGCCCGGGACCGCCCGGGACCGCCCTGGACCGCCCGGGACCGCCCCTGGAACGCCTGGGACCGCCCGGGACCGCCCGGGACCGCCCAGGACTGCCCGGGACCGCCTGGGACCGCCCGGGACCGCCCCAGACCGCCCTGGACCGCCCGGGACTGCCCGGGACCGCCCGGGACCGCCTGGGACCGCACGGGACCGCCCGGGACCGCCCGGGACCGCCCCGGACCGCCCGGGACCGCCTCGGACCGCCTGGGACCGCCCAGGACCGCCCGGAACCGCCCCGGACCACCCGGGACCGCCCCGGACCGCCCGGGACCGCCCTAGAATGCCCGGGACCGCCCGGGACCGCCCGGGACCGCCCCGGACCGCCCGGGACCGCCTCGGACCGCCCGGGACAGCCCAGGACCGCCCAGGACCGCCCTGGACCGCCCGGGACCGCCCTGCAACGCCCGAGACCGCCCGGGACCGCCCAGGACCGCCCGGGACCGCCCAGGACCGCCCCGGACCGCCCGGGACCGCACCGGACCGCCCGGGACCGCCCGGGACCGCACGGGACCGCCCAGGACCGCCCCGGACCGCCCGGGACCGCCCGGGACCGCCCTGGAACGCCCGGGACCGCCCGGGACCGCCCGGGACCACCAGGGACCGCCCGGGACCGCCCGGGACCGCCCGGGACTGCCCGGGACCGCCCCGGACCGCCCGGGACCGCCTCGGATCGCCCGGGACCACCCAGGACCGCCCGGGACCTCCCTGGACCGCCCTGGACCGCCCGGGACCGCCCTGGAATGCCCGGGACCGCCCGGGACCACCCGGGACCGCCCGGGACCACCCGGGACCGCCCGGGACCGCGCAGGACCGCCCTGGAACGCCTGGGACTGCCCGGGACCGCCCGGGACCACCCTGGACCGCCCGGGACCGCCCTGGAACGCCCGGGACCGCCCGGGACCGCCCGGGACCGCCCGGGACCGCCCGGGACCGCCTGGGACCGCCCGGGCCCGCCCCAGACCGCCTGGGACCGCCCGGGACCGCCCGGGACCGCACGGGACCGCCCGGGACCGCCCGGGTCCGCCCCGGACCGCCCGGGACCGCCTCGGACCGCCCGGGACCGCCCAGGACCGCCCGGGTCCGCCCCGGACCACCCGGGACCACCCCGGACCGCCCGGGACCGCCCTAGAACGCCCGGGACCGCCCGGGACCGCCCGGGACCGCCCCAGACCGCCCGGAACCGCCTCGGACCGCCCGGGACCGCCCAGGACCGCCCGGAACCGCCCTGGACCGCCCGGGACCGCCCTGGAATGCCCGGGACCGCCCGGGACCGCCCGGGACCGCCCGGAACCGCCCCGGACCGCCCGGGACCGCACCCGGACCGCCCAGGACCACGCCCGGACCGCCCGGGACCGCCCAGGACCGCCCCGGACCGCCCGGGACCGGCCCTGACCGCCCGGGACCGCCCTGGACTGCCCGGGCCCGCTCGCGACCGCCCGGGACCGCCCGGACCGCCCGGGACCGCCTCGGACCGCCCGGGACCGCCCAGAACCGCCCTGGAACGCCCGGGACTGCCCGGGACCGCCTGGGACCGCCCTGGATCGGCCGGGACCGCCCTGGAACGCCCGGGACCGCCCGTTACCGCCCGGGACCGCCCGGGACCGCCCGGGACCGCGCGGGACCACCCGGGACCGCCCGGGACCGCCCCGGACCGCCCGGGACCGCCCGGGACCGCCCGGGACCGCACGGGACCGCCCAGGACCGTCCGGGACCGCCTGGGACCGCCCCGGACCGCCCGGGACCGCCTGGGACCGCCCGGTACCGCCCAGGACCGCCGGGACCGCCCCGGACCGCCCGGGACCGCCCCGGACCGCCCGGGACCGCCCTAGAACGCCCGGGACTGCCCGGGACCGCCCAGGACTGCCCCGGACCGCCCGGGACCGCCTCGGACCACCCGGGACCGCCCAGGACCGCCCGGGACCGCCCTGGTCCGCCCGGGACCGCCCTGGAACGCCCGGGACCGCCCGGGATCGCCCTGGACCGCCCGGGACCGCCCGGGACTGCCCGGGACCGCCCAGGACCGCCCTGGAACGCCCGGGACCGCCCGGGACCGCTCGGGACCGCCCTGGACCACCCGGGACCGCCCTGGAACGCCTGGGACCGCCCGGGACCGCTCGGGACTGCCCTGGACCGCCCGGGACCGCCCTGGAACGCCCGGGACCGCCCGGGACCGCCCGGGACCACCCGGGACCGCCCGGGACCGCCCCGGACTGCCCGGGACCGCCCGGTACC